>NC_141221.1:1922500-2197500 GCF_054856515.1 Filicampus tigris
GCCAAGCGCCCACGTGGGAACAGGACAAGGTGGAGAATCCCACTCCGGACACCACTGAGTTGAGGGACACTTCCATCCTGCCATCTAAACCCGTCTGGGACAGCGACAATAACAAGACCAGGATTGACATCAGGTATGTCAGCTGAACTAGCGATGAGAAATGATACTACAATATTTTGTCAACAGTAATACAACGCTTATTATTGTATGAATACTGTACAATGAGAAAGAATGACTGATCATTGTATTATTACCTCTCATGGTACAGTATTGATACGTAGACATCAGGTATTGATACATTCATTGATACCAAAATGTATGGTGGCTGATTTTCTTCCAATCTATTGATTATCACTTGGTGTACAGTATGGATCCAGTGAAGTATTAAATAATGTTGTTTTTTTTTTCCTCCTGGTCAGCGTGTCGCTCGACGATCCTCCTCTGTGTTCTCCTTCAAAGATCCGCTGGCTCAAAGCATACTACAAAGTCAGGGCCAATCTCCTCCTGGTAGGACCACTCACGCTGCTGTCCTTTATTTTCCCCCATCGCCCGATTTCGCTTTCATCCCGACTTCACTGCGGCTTGGTTGACTTTCTGCTTCCGATTTGCACACGTTTGGTCTCGGGTTTAATGCCGATTGTTGCGCTGCAAGTCTGTGGATGGGTTCAGACATTAATGCTGGTTGTTCTTGTGCAAGTTGGTGGGTCATTCCAGGCTTTAATGCTGATGCTTGTGCTGCGACTGGATAGTTACAAACTTTAATGTTGATTTTTTTTTTTTTTTTTTTTTTTGTACATGTGGGGATAGTTCAAGGTTTGAATGTAGTTTGTTCCAGGCTTAAATGCTGATTGTTATGCTGCAAGTGTACGGATAGTTCCTGACCAATGTGGATTGTTGTGCTGCAAGTGTGGGGATACTAGTTTCAGGCTTTAATTCTGATTGCAGTGCAGTGCTGTACATGTATGCTCTTCTCTGTAATTTTCTTGTCATTTTTCATTGTTTGTTGCTATGTCTTAACTTGAGAATCGTGGTTTTTTTTTTTTTCTTCTTCTTCCCCGGCAGTTTCAGAAATCGTTTTTCCGTCTCCATGGTCAGTATTGGCATGGCAACCGTATGACATTTCTGCGTCCCTGTTGCCGTCAATTTGTTTATGACAGGCAGCTTGTATACTTTTATTCTCCTCGCTTCACTTTCTTAGTTGCTGTCTCTTGTGCTTGAGTGTCAGTTTTCCTTCAATGAGTTTATTTCTATTGTGCAAGGTGGCGGTTATCATGAATAACTGACCAGAGGAGTGCTTTATTGAGGCATGTGACAGGTGTGCAGTGGACTTATTTTCGGGGGAGGCGTCAACATCTTGTGTTCTATAACCATACAGGATGAAATTAATGAATGCAAGTAAAGGCACTATAAAACAATCGATCCCCTTGTTAGTACCTCGGCCAAGGAGTTTTCAGTCGTGTTTTTTTTGCCTTTGACTTATCAGGATGACACACAAAATTACTTTACTAATTTTCTGAAATAACTTTGAGAGAGGAGGAAGGTGGGAGGAGGAGTGTGGTGGTGCGTCGAGAGGGAGGGTGGGTGGTTGGGGGGCGTCAAGGAAGAAGCCATTACATTACATTTTGGTGGGGATCCAAGATTTTTTTTCACTTTTGTTAACTTTTTTTTCCTCTTGGCAGATGTCTGCAGTGCACGGCTGAGTGCTCTTGTTCTAAATAAGTCATTTTACTGGATGGATGGATGGATGGATGGATTCCATCTTTTAGGAGGGTGGCATGGAGCCTTCATAGAAGTCTTCATTTTTAATTGATGGAGGGATGGATGATTGGATTGATGTGTGTGTTGGACTTTTTGGACTTTGTGGCTTATCTGTCGTCTATTTCTGTTTTGTGTTATGGTGGTTTTCATGACAATTCCCAATTTCCAAGGAATGATGGCATGCAAGTCAAGTGTCGGACACGTCTATTGCACACGAAGTCGTGTCATCAACTTTTTATTCCCCTACAGATTTTGTGTATTATATTTTATTATCAGGATAGTGGAGGTGTCGAGGAGGCGCAGACCCGTGCAAAGCATATGTGAGACTGGCAGGAGTGAAAAAAAGAAAAATGTTTTTTTTTTATGTGAGAAAACGGGAGGAAAAGGTCTGTGAGAGGGGGAGCGTGGCAGGTAGGGAAAAGGGGAGAGAGACAAAGAGAGGAAGAGAGAGAGAGAGAGAGAGAGGAGGGGAGAGAAGGAAAGTGGTTGTGGGAAGGACGAAGGGAGGAGCAGGTAGGAAAGAAGCACAGAGAGGGACAAAGTGAGAAAACGGGAAGGAGAGAGTCAAAGAGAAAGTGAGGGAGAGGAGAGAGAGAGAGGGAGAGGATGAGAGGCAAGAGTAGGGGAAGTGAAGTAGACAGGTGGTCAAAGATGCCCAGAGACAGAGAGAGAGAGAAAGCAAGAGAGGGGGGGTTAGGAGGAAAGGAGAGAGGGAGAGGAAGACAAGAAAAAGGGAGAAACAGATGGAGAAGTGGATGCAGTAAGGCAAATAGAGGGGGGGAAGAGAGGGTGAGGGGAGAAGAAAAATGAATCGAGAGAAAGAGGGAGGGATGAGTGAAGGAAGGAGGGCGGCAGAAAGGGGGAGAGGTGGGAAGCAAGAGGGAGGGACAAGATGCAAGAGGGGGAAAGAGGGAGGGAAAAAGAGAGAGAGAACGGGAGAGTGGGAGAGAGGGAGTGAGGGAGAGCGAGGAGAGAAGTGCGAGTACTGAGCGGTTCCATCACTGGTAAGAAGGAAAAGGAGGAGGAGGAAGGACGATGAAGAGTAAGATGAGGATGAGGATGGCCCTTGCCGTCATTCTGCTTGGACATACAAACAACACCAAATGGATTTGATTGACAGCCCAGCAAAAATATGCCGCAAAATCCACTTTGGAGGATTTGTCCGGCAACTCTGGCGCCCATCTTCGTGCTCCGGGTAAGTGCATGGCGACCATTCACTCATGAGGGAGAGGAGACGTTTGAGGAATGAACACAAGTTCCATATCTTTACGGGCCCCCCGGGAGCTTTTACAGGAGACCCGCCCCCGGGCCTCAACACCCCCAATCCGACCAAGTGAACCTCCATCCTCAAGTGCCAAGCACTTTCTATTTTTAACCAATCACGGTGCACTTTCACCCGCCTGCAAATCCGTCACTTAGTAGCAAAGTGAGACCTCCTGGCGGGATATTTTCTGCCAGCGGACGCGTCTCGTGGCCCGCAGCGGACGGGCCGGAGGTCCAATTGCCGGCAGTCAGGAAGACGGGCAAGAAAGTCATGACATACAGGAAGTCAAATGAGGGGAAGGGGTACAGACCTCTGCCAAGGCTTTTAGCAGGTGCTGATAGGACGACTACTTCTTTGGAAGGCAGCCAATCAGAAAGCGGCGATAGGATGTCATGCAAATAACTGGAACTTCCTGGAATTTTCCATTCTCTGTCTTTAGTTCATGGAACTAAATGGTTTCAATCGGATATGTGTATACCCAAAAGTTCCCAGACCGCTAAAAATCAATGCCTAAGGTTCCAATCAGATATTAGATTAGCTTTGATAAACCACCCTAAATGTAGACAATGGTTGTCACACACAGTAGTCGTCCAAAAGTTCCTAGTTCTTGATAATTTTCCTGAAACTTTTAGTACGGAAACGTGCAGGATCTGCCTCAAAGGTTCCAGGACCTCTTGAAAGTGCTAGCCCCCTAGCAAGGTCTTCTGATAAACTATCTTGGAACTAAATGGAGGCAATACTTTCTGTGGTCCAAACACAGATTGGTCCTTCCAAAGTTCCTAATTTGGTATAACGATTCTAAGCATCTTAGTCCTTAGAACTGTTTGGTTGCTGGTTCCAATCATGTATATGCTGAACCAACCCAAAAGGTGGAACTTTCAAATGCACGAGCCCCCCCAGCAGAGTCCGCTGATAAATTACTGCGCATGAGTTGACTTGACTTGATTTGTACACTACTCATATTACTAATGAAGCGAAGCTTAGCTCGTACAATTTTAGAATGAACTAGTAACACACAGTTGTCAACTACTGCAAAGTTTTGCCTCATGAGTAACATGAGTAGATGTCCTACAAGTGTGCCGAAGTGTGTTGAGAGGAAGCTAAAGCCGTTAGCGCCAGCAGGCTAACAGCTTGTCATTCACATGAGTGGCACGGAGAGGGAAAAGAAGGCTGATTGGATTACAGTTCCCAGAATGCACTCTTGACGGACACGCCTTGAGTGTGTGTGTGTGTGGGCGTGCGTGGGTGTGTGTGTGTGTGTGTGTGTGTGTGTGTGTGCGTGTGTAGTGGCGATGCTAAATCAATTAGCTTGTGGTGGGACAACCAGGCTAATGAAGGCGGCAGACATGACTCAGTGTCTTAATCGTGTTTGAGTGGGGAGGTTGTTTTTGGTGTTGTTGTGGTGAGGATGTGTGTGTGTGTGTGTGTGTGTGTGTATATACACTCCTTACCTGTCACACTTAGCCTGCCTCGACCCGTTCCTTTTTGCTGTATTCTTCATTAATACCCCCCCACACTTAAACTCTGACAGTGTCCACTCCACAATGATGTGTGCGCCCGTAGAGACTCTATGCCACTTTTTTTGCCTCAATTTGTCATCTTTGGTTCAATTTCTCTGAAATAATCCCTTAGTTCTTGCAATCTCCGACATGGTAGTCACTCCACAACGTTGTGCACTTGTCAGCGAGGGCTGTTTTTGTCTCTGTTGAAGGTGAGCAGAGGACGTTTTCATATTGACGTCTGCCTTGTTTCATACACACTCTTTCCTTTATTGCCTCCAATAGAAAAAGTCTGATTGATGGCTAGCGGATGTGCCGTCTTAAAGCTCTCCCATTGATCGTCTCTGCGTGAAACGATCACAAGAGCACGGCCGCCGTTTAGCAACGATCAATAACGTCTTCGGTAGGAGGAAATCTTGGGCAGAGGCAGATTGACGTGTCAGTTGCTATTCTCTTGAGTGTCAAAATGTTGGCGGGTTGTTTTTTTTCCCCCGACAGCAGCAATTTAGGTACATTAAGAAAGGGAAACGTGACGAGAGCGTGACAGCCTAACAAGCTGTTAAAGCACCCAAATCTCAAAACAGCACTTTTATTGTCATGGGTCGTCACTCAAACCTGCAAATTAAACTTCCATTTACAGTTAGATTTCTATATGTATGAGTGCAAATGTATGTAATAGTCAAATACAACTGAACTGGACTTAACAATTACACTGTCCTCGATTGAAAACATGTTTAAGCCGCTGTCACATGCGCCAATTCACTATTGAATTTAGTGGTTCTCTTGCGTATCACGAGAGGAGCCGGCGTACTATTATTTGACAATCACTGCGTTAGAGAAACAGTATGCTAAAGACATTTTTAGGTTACGGGTTTGCAGTCCCAGTGTTTTGCAGATTTTTTTAATTTCTATTTTTTGTATAGTTTGTAACTGGATATTGTTCTACCACTGTCAACCACTTGATGGTGGCATACTATTTAGTCTTTTTCTCCACTTTTTCGGTGAAACCAACCAATGTTCTACTGCAGATTACTAAAGAATGGAAAAAGCTAGAAAACTTTATTTTTCGGTTGAAATAAGAGCATCTTCTCATTCTTTTGTTGCTCATATTGCCACAGAACACAATATTATATTGGATGCGAAAGATCAGTTGAAGTGTTTGAAAACGGGCAACTTTGTTTTGAAAATGACCAGCAGTGAAGGATTGAAACCCAAACTGACAGTTGGCGCACCACCTCTCCCCCGTGCAAAAAAAAGCTTCACCGCTAATATCATCCATTGGCGTGGCAGCCAAAGTGAAGTGGCCACTGAGTGCGCATATCAATATACTGCCATACCAAAGTTAAGAGCGACTCCCAGAGAGACCAAATGCCTTCGGTGCCAGACGCAGCAAATTGAACTATTCCCAAATGTGGAACATCAAAGGAGCGTCAAGTGTGGAGATGAAAATGTATTTCAACAGGAATCAAACTTAGCCTGAAGCTAACGCCAGTCAGCACATTAATGCAGTTATGGATATGCTTAACGATGTCAAAGTGCTTTGAGCTCCCAAGCTGCTGAACCCTTTAACCAGGAAAAGTGGGGGTGTTGCAACGCCCCCTTAGGTAGAGTGTGTGAACTTTTCATATGAAATTAGTGTTATGTTAGAATAAAAACGCTGCTTGTGTTCTTATCAGGTTGTAAGCATCTGCTTTAGCTTCTTTCTTGAATTGGGGCTGAAGGATTTGGCGTGCGTGGAACACCAACTGGTGTGATTTACATTCGCCCTTTTTTTTGACAGCGAAGGACTTTAGCGCACTTCCAGGACGCTGACATCCTATCAATGTGTCAGTCAATAAACATAATTAAGAGTATTGTGTGAGGGCAGTAAATCAACAGTCACATAAAAAGACGTGAAATATTCCCAATATTCCCTCCTTGCATGTCATTGCGACGTTCAGAAGCTTTCAACAATCGCAATGAAATGAAATAAAATGCATGTGTGTCGTACGTAGTGACTATTTCAATTGAAGAAGAGTGGCCAGCTGTTCGATTCTAAATGAAAACTAGATGGAATCCCGATCTAATGCAGTCGAATAATCCAGTCCTGCCTTTTTTAAATAATAAACCTCATATTTTGACAATGTTAACAAAAGTACTTTAGTGACCAAATAAAACCCCTTGTACAAGGTATTTGTTCGTATGACAAATCTACAAATGGATGATTTGTCACCATACAAATAGCAAAAGAATACAGTATATATTGTTTAAAAAAATCACTTGTGTTTTTCTGTCGGTTAACTAGCAGGCTTCTGCTTGCTTCGCAGGAAATGATGAACAGCGAATGGAAAATCTGTGTAATAGAGAGAGAAGGCCTTTTATACTGCAATCATGCGTCTGCGTATACGCTGTACAATTTCTGCAAGGGATAATCTATTAAGGCTTGCATTCCAAATTATTTTATTATTGCTTGGAGGTTCATCTGGATCATCATTCCTCAAATGTCTCAATCCTTCTTGTTCCGTTGAAATATTTACTGGATATGATAATATGAATATGAAATTGTTCACTAAATATTCCAATGTTTTGTCTCTTTTTTTAGCCCATTTACAGCACGCTGACTTAACAGGATAAAAACACATACCTCCTGCAGGTATAATTAGCAGAAAAATGGTCGCCGCCTTTTGACGACAATGTGGGTAACACCATAAGGAACATGTTCTCCAGGAATCGCTCCGGTGGGTCACATGGAGGCAGTGTGCCCCCTAAGGGAGGCACCAAGACCAAGAAACGAGCCCCCAACCCCAAGGTAGCCTTGGTCATCCGGGGGAAAATCCATCGGCTGCTGCAAGGGTCCGTGGACCACCACGTGCCCGATCCCGAGCCTTACTATGAGGAGGAAGCTGATCAGGAAAAAAATGCAAAGGATCACAGACAGCTGTATCTGAAAACGGCATCGAGGGAGGAGGCCTGCTCTTCAGCAGTTCTGTCAAATGGTAAAGGACATGCAGGACCATCAGGACCACCATGTGTCGGTGAAGTGGAGCTGACTCGGGAAGGGTGTTTACGTATACCCTGCACTCTGCAGCGTAAAAGTGGAAAATCCCCCGCCAGTCGTAAGCGGATCTCCTTTGAGGGTTTGCCCTCGTTGTCTCCCGAGCTGCCTCCCACCACCGCCCCACTCTCTGGTTCTGCCAAACTGGAACGGAATGGCATCCTAATCGCTTCCCCCCGTGCTCGACCCAAGAGACCTTACTCTGCCGGGGACACCTTGGATTATGACTTCACCACGTCCCTCCCTGGACCACCGGAGCCAGAGGAGGAGGAAGGGCGTCTGGGCGAAGAGGAGTCCAGCGCCATCATCGATCACATTCTCAAAGAGCTGAGGGGCATCAACAAGATCCAGGAGGAGATCTCAGACCTCAGGGATTACCTCACCTCAGTGAAGGGCTCTGTGGAGGAGGTGTCGTCCTGTGTGGATGCTGTGTTGCTGGAAATTGAGGGCATACGCTCCAGTGGGAAGGGGGATCAAGACCAAGGCACGCGGGCCGGTACCTGGTCGGGGGTGGTGCGCATGGACGGGCCCTCCGCTCGCAGAAGGCCGGCTAGTGCGTATGGCAGTTTAGGGAGCACAGCACCAAAGTCCAACCATTTCCCCGACGTTCGCAAAGGGGAATTGCGGCGACCGAGGGCAAAAGACTACTCTGTGTCTCCAATTGCAGAATCAGCCAATCATCAGGACCCTGAGGAACTCGAGGATACTTCGGACCTCAGCTCAGACATCCCAGAAGGTGCATTAGCCAGAAAGCTGAGCTTTGGCCAAGACTGCCTGAGCACCACTTCCTTGTCTTCTCAAAGTTCCAAATCCGAGTCGGATTTGGAGAGACCTAGCGACCAGGCAAAGGATCACTGGCCGACCACCACGCTGCCGCACGAATCTGCTGGTGAGCATCTTTGGGACGGGGAACCCTCCTACCTGCAGGATCATAAGTCACAGGCTTTAAATGATGGAGCGGTTGGTTGGGATCACTATGCCACCAGGATTTCCTCAGATCATGACTTGGTTGGATCCAGGCAGCATTACTCCAACTCTCGTGCAAGGACATCCTCACGTCGAGAGGACTGGCAAACGAGGAGGTCAAAATCCCAGCCAGGGTTTCAGACAAACCTTGGAAGTTACAACACAGATTGTTCCTACCCTAAAAGTTCTGGTTACCATTCTTTTGATGGACATTATGGATACTCCAATGGGTTCGACTATGACCAATCCAACAATCAGGTTGGTAGTCATGATGGAGCTTACTTGCCCTATGAAGACTCTACAGTAGGGACGTGGACATCGCAGGACAACTCCTTTTTAACAGAAACTGAAAACAGACTCCCTCAACCCGGTCAGAAAGATCTCCAAACGAGCTTCAACGTCAGGCGCATAAGTCGAGCCGTTTCCGACTTTAGTTCTGCTTTGCGTGGAGCCCTTCGCAAACTTGAAGTCCCCCCAGACCATGATCCGGAAGATGCAACAGACTTTGACATATCCACACTTTCTGAAATGCCTCCAAAATCTTTTAGCTGGGACCTTGTGAGCCAAAACATTCCTTTTGAAGAAACTGAAGAAGAATTTGCAGCCACCAGCCAGCATTACCCAAGTTTGGAACTTGTAGCCTACCCCGAATCTATGTCCACCAGTGTAGCAGATCACGCATACGTTGCTGAGGAGTGGCCTCTGGATCGGAATGTCAAGAGCCAACTGTCTCAAGGCACCACCACCGAATCCTTGTCGTTCGCAGAACCAGAGGAACAAGGAGAAAACGTGGAAGTCAAGTTAGCCATCCAAGCTGAGGAGCAAAACCTGGAGATAAGTCAGATGGACGAACGCAAGTTAAAGTGTGTCCGGAGTTTCCAGCAGATCCTAAGGGAGAAGCGTGAGATGAGGCGCAACCTGTCCAGTGTGTCCACCTCCTCTCGGGAGGGCTTTGAAGCAGGTAGTCCTCAACTGGAAATCATTAATAATCTTTATTACGTTTCCGTCAAAATAGCGTTCCATATATTATTATTAGGAAAAGGACCATTGTCCAAATGTGGGTTTAGGCTACCTGTTGCCCAGAGTCAGCTGGGATAGACTCCAACTGATCCATCACCCAAATGAGGAAAAAAGGAATTTTGAGAAAATTAAACCGCTGAGACCTGTCTCACTTAGCAATGTGAAATTTGGTAGGCGAGTCTATCATGAGTAGAGCCTCTAAAAAGTCTCAAGAAGTCATGTCTGAAAAGACACAGGAAGCAGCTATTTTAGTGTGAATATGGACATTTCCAGGGTCCTCCAAAACTGAACTTGACCTTGAGATTTCTTTAAATTACAGGCCCTGAAACCAATCATTTAGCAACATGAAATATGGAAGGCTTGTCTATTATGAGTAGACCTATAAAAAAGTCTCAAGAAGCCATTCATTGTCTGATGGCTACCAAATTCCAAATATATATAGTAGAAAAAAGGGACGACACTATTGAAAATCTAAATCTCAGTGTAGGGGATGTTCTTGATCCAAATTAGCCTCACTATGATGCCACAATTCTGCAAAATTGAGAATGACTTGCTTACAGACGCATGTACACATTTTTGGTCAAATACTTAACTTCAGTACTTTTTTTTTTTTTACATTTCAAAGCACCTTTGCGGAGTACGGCCATTAAACACCTAACGCAAATATTAATTTGACGCCGTCTGTCTTGTCGTCTGCGCCAAAGCCAAGCTATTCATACTCCCCCAAGCATCATCCATCCATCACCTGCCAATTGCCAGCCTTGCGCTCCAGCTGCGGCCATTTGCTGAATTAGAACCGATGAATTACCTCCTGGGGTAGAGGGAGATATCTTTTTTTTTTAATAGCCGGATGGACATGTCAATGAACACTGATGAGCTCAGTCGGCTGTTAGCGCTAAAGCTTAAGCATATGTTTACAGTTTGCCGTATTTCTTGTGCTGTCTTGCAGGTGGAAGTCAAGATGGAGATCAGGTTTCTGACTGTGTGGTTTCTCTGCCTCCCGACATTACTAACATTACATCCCCCCAAGACCTTGTTCATGTGTAATTTGATGGAATGTTTCTTTGGTGTCCGGTTGCGTTCAATTCATCATCATGTTGCAATATTGACGTCAAATAACATCAGCGTTTGTGTGTTTTGTGGGGCCTGAGCATGTGGCGTTTTTATTTTCTTCTTCATTATTATTGTGAACCATCCATCCATCCATCCATTTTCTTAATTCACCCTAATGAAAATTGTTTTGTTCACACCCCTGGATTTTTTTGTAAAATTCAGCCCCCGAAGTCCGTTTCATTTAGCAATAGGAAAGTTGGGGAACATGTTTATCCGGAGTAAAGCCAGAAAAATGTCTTAAGAAGCCATTCCTGAACAGACAGATGAAGTCAGCCATTGTGGTTCAAAGTGAACCTGTTGGCCATTGGAGTGATGCTATCGTTAGCATGCTGTGACGAAAGTCAACCAAGCCGCCTCAATCCCGACTCTCTTCCATGTCCATAAAACCCTAAAAGCTATCCATGCATCCCACCTGCCTTGAAATCTGTGACATTTGACTTTGTGTTTCAGAGATACGATGGCGACCCCGGCAGGCAACCATGGGCCAACCCAGGGTCAGTGACGGCCTCGTAGTATCCGACCGGGAATATCCACGATGTAACCCGTTTATATATCGATCTGTGCATTTGTGTGTTTGTGTGTAGGGAAAACACACCGTTTGGCATTGACAGTATGCCGGACCTCCGAAAGCGGAGACCCATTCCCCTCGTTAGTGAAGTGGTGAGTTCAAATCATTAACTTTTTTTGCAAAAATAGCCACATGTGTAAAATCAATAATTCTGCAAAATTAACTGATATTTCACTTTTTTGTATGCCCTCTTTAGAATACAGGTTTTAAGGCAAACATTGGAAATATTGATCATACGAAAACATCTAACTTAAAATTTTTTTTTTTAAAATAATTAAATAATGTAACAAAAATTGATATTTCACCCATTACTTTATAGCAATGCTAATGGTAAGTAGCTAACATAGAGAGCAGTATCCATAAAGACAAAAGGTGGGAACAACTAGGAAGATACAGTATTTGGAAAAACATGAAAACAAAAAAAATATGTAAGCCAGTTTTTTAGCTGCTTGCTCATCTGTAACCTTTGATTTTCTTCCTCCTCCTCCTCCTCCTCTTCTTGCTTCCAGGCTATGGTGAGTAAAGCATATAAACACAAGTTGTTGTGTTTTGCACGTGGGACGAGCTTGCACGTTTTTGCGTCCTTTTGATTTTTGAAATAGTTGGCGTAGCGACGCCCACCCCTTTGCTCCCTCGGGCTCTGCTTCTCGCAAACAAAATGAAATCATATTAAGTCATAAAAGAAGTCCTTGCACTTGTCTTGAAGGAGATTTCCCCACTGTTGACTCATGGAAAGAGCTCCCTTTCAGTTGTTTACGCGAGGTTAGTATGTGATGATCCCCGTAGCCACGGCAGCGCGGAACAGTGCGGCGTGAGATTTTGGCCATTATTCAAGTCTTGCTACTGTTTGTGAGATGCTGAAAAAAATTCATATCGCTTCCCGTCCCTTACATTGTGTCGCATTTTGTTGCATTCACAGCAACCGATTAGATTTTTTTTTTATCTGCACCAATATTTTGACAGTTGAAATATCTTGCCCGACATCCACGGTGATCACGGCCTGTCACTTTTGCCCATCCGCGTTGTCTCACAACTATCCCATTTTGTCCATGATGATCTGAAATGGGATTGCCATGGCCACCGGGAGCATCATTAGCATCAGATAAAGTTTAGTGACGGCGCCCCGATTTTCTTCGATGATAAAGAAAAACATAAGGAAGAGGGAGGGGGGAAAACAAACTCCAAACTATGCTCCTATAAGGGAGGGGCACAGTATAGGTTTGGAAAAACACCTCAGCAAACAGCGTGAATAAAAGACACAACAAACTACGACTCGAATACTTGCACATGTGGAAAGTGGGGTAGGGAGGTATCGGGCGGCTAGTCTGTCCAACTCGTAATGTTCAACTGTTTGCATTGTGTGAGAATAGAAGAACCTCATCCCAACTCTTCATTCTACTTTCCAGACCATGATCCAGTCCAGGAAGGCCGGTCTGTCCCACACGTTGGCCACGCGGACCTCCCTCAAGGACAAAGAGCTTGTGAGTCAAGTTATCTAGTTTTGTCGCGATAGGGTAACAAACACGAGTGCCACAAGAGATCTGCGATCGCTTGCATTGTTGCCGCAATGGACGTTAACGAACATCACTACCGATGAGCTCCGCTGCGTACAAGTGTCGCTGGAGTCACCGGTTCCTGTTGGTTGTTTCCCAACAGAAGTGCCACGTGTACAA
Organism: Filicampus tigris; assembly: GCF_054856515.1. Taxonomy (NCBI): domain Eukaryota; kingdom Metazoa; phylum Chordata; class Actinopteri; order Syngnathiformes; family Syngnathidae; genus Filicampus; species Filicampus tigris. The sequence goes on from NC_141221.1 coordinate 1,935,396, forward strand.
GAAGACGCTTCAGGCTCTCATCTACCCCATCTCCTGCACCACGCCGCACAACTTTGAGGTTTGGACCGCCACCACGCCCACCTACTGCTACGAGTGCGAGGGACTGCTGTGGGGCATCGCTCGGCAGGGCATGCGCTGCGCCGAGTGTGGCGTCAAAGTCCACGAGAAGTGCCAGGAGCTGCTCAATGCCGACTGCCTGCAGCGTGAGTGGAAAGAGCTTCTTGGGCCCAAATCCTATCCAAGACTTCACAACGAGCCTCTTCTGCCGTCTTATTCAGGAGCCGCCGAGAAGAGCTCCAAGACGGGAGCGGAGGACCGGACCCAGCACATCATCATGGCCATGAAGGACAGGATGAAGATTCGCGAGAGGAACAAGCCAGAGATCTTTGAGGAGGTCCGCCGAGTGTTCGACATGTCCAGGACACTCCACGGCCAGCACATGAAGAACGTTAAGCAGAACATCCTGGACGGGACCTCCAAGTGGTCGGCCAAGATCACCATCAACGGTACGTTCGGGTCCTCGCGAAATCACTGCACTTCATGCACGTTGTTTGTCACTGCGCTACTCACAGAAAGTCACGAAAGAAAGAAAGGGCTTTCGGGGGACATTTTAGGATGAATCGCAATACTTTGATCATCCAGAAAGGTTTTATCTGTTAATGATTACTGTTCATGAACATTACCTGGATGAATTGGAACTAGGATTGAAACAATCTTCTTCATCATGCTGTTCACTTTTTGACACCCGAGACCAAGGAGACGCCAACAGGATCAAAGAGGACGTAGTCAAGTTTCACTTACTGTCAATGAAGTGCAGCACTGTAGATGTTTGTCAGAAAGACACTTCAAGACCCTGTAAAGCCAATTCAGAGATTTGTTTCTAAATATATGATACGTATTTGCAGATAACTGCTAAAAACGTGCAAAGACTCAAAACTAGGTAGTAGCCAATTGTGCAGATGTGTGTTCTACTCTTTCACCATCTCAATTTCCTCCTCCGTCACCCGATGCCACATTTCGGTATCTGGCAGGAGTCGCTCCTCCCCCAATGTGTAAGAACTTAAGTGCCTACCTTTGCCTTTAGTGATTATCCGGCAAAATTGTACTATGCATTTAGCGAGCTAGTTATGTTTACATCGCACAAATTCATGGTCACTTCTGATATTCCGTTGGCGTGGCCGCTTTAAAGCGTCTCGGTGTTGGCTGTGAGTGCACGCACATCACAGAGAGAAAGGGGGGAGATATATTCATTTTATATATTTTTTCCAAAGTCTGCTCTAAGAGCCAGCTTTTGCGGACCAGCGCTTTAGACGAGGGTGGCCACTTTAGAGCGCCTCGTTGTTGTTGGCCGTGAGTGTCCGCACATCGCAAAGCAAAAGATGGAAGAGTGAAAAGCAGAGAATACTTTTATTTATTTATTTTTTAAATTTTTTTTTTAGTCCAACTTGTCAGACACCTTGTGGACCGGGGCTTCTGGGCCGGCGTGGCCGCTTTAGAGCACCTTGTTATCGGCCATGAGTGTGCGCACATAATGGGGAAAAGGTCACAAAAGGTGTGAGGGGAAATAAAGGCGTGAGTGCAGATGCAGATATCTGCACACCAGTGTCACCGAAAACCGAACCAACTTTACCTCGCTGCAAACCCGCCGCCACCTCCCGCGCATCCAGGGTGTCGCTGTTACCACGGCAACCTGACACATGGCAGCGTGCAGTTGCTGTTGCCGTGGCGACCATCACACCTTGTCTCCGTGGTCCATCAAAGGCGGAGACATATTCAGACTTTGTTTTTCCCACACTGACATTCTTCATTGAGAGAAGCTGAAATAGTTGCACAAGGTTGCTCAGGAAGTAGTCACAATCATTGCCTTTGAAAATAGTTGATGTTATGTGTTACGTTAGTCACACCAGTGTTATTTTGCATAATGTGTGCGTGGGGTGTTGAGTAGGTGTGCGTTGTACTATTTGCGCTTCCTCTGGTGCGTTAGTTGTGAGTGCGCAGGGTCTCCAGGCCAAAGACCGGACCGGTTCCAGTGACCCCTATGTCACCATCCAAGTGGGCAAGACCAAGAAGAGGACAAAGACCATCTACGGGAACTTGAACCCAGTCTGGGAGGAGAAGTTCAGCTTGTCAGTTCCCCTTTTTATAGTCCTCACCAGCGATGTTTTATTTGTATCTTGAACTCTCCGCCGTCTTTTCCAGCGAGTGCCACAACTCGTCGGACCGCGTGAAACTGCGCGTGTGGGACGAGGACGACGACATCAAGTCGCGGGTGAAGCAGCGGCTCAAGAGGGAGTCTGACGACTTCCTGGGTCAGAGCATCATCGAGGTCCGCACGCTCAGTGGCGAGATGGACGTGTGGTACAACCTGGGTACGTATGCTTCGCCGCGGCAGGGCATGACTGTCGACACGCTACGCTGCTTGACGGAGTCGCTGGACGTTTCTTGTAGCCGACGCTAAGATGTCACTTCAAAACCTTCTGTAGACAAGCTGCACTGCGCAAGTCACTGGCACGCGACACAAAGAAGAGCGCTCAAGTTTGACTTAACTGCTTTAGCCATTAGCGTCACTGCAAGTTGTGTTTTTTCTTCCGTTTACAGAAAAGCGGACTGACAAGTCAGCGGTGTCAGGCGCCATTCGCCTTCAGATCAGCGTGGAGATCGAAGGCGAGGAAAAGGTGGCGCCATACCATGTGCAGTACACCTGTCTCCACGAGGTAAGGCGCTTGCTCCCCCTCTGTTTAGGGTCCTAAGTGGAAAAGCTAGCTAAGGGGCAGTTGTGGTCTGGTAGAACATTTTCCACTTGGTGACGGACGTGGAGGGCGGCGGCGTGGTCAAGTTCCCGGCGGCGCAGGGCGACGACGCCTGGAAGATTTACTTTGACGAGGTGCAGCAGGAAGTGGTGGACGAGTTCTCCATGAGATACGGCGTTGAGCCTATCTACCAGGCCATGACGTAAGGCTACCGTCTGTCGTCAGTCTGTCTCCTCATTACACCGGGGCGTACGGTAAAGCCTGGTTCACACAGCAGGATTTGAAAGTTGTCGGCCGACTTCCAAACTCTGAGGGACCCCGCACGTGACTAGAAAAAATCACCGTGTGTGTTGTGCAGATCAACACATCACACACCAACCGCATTCATTCACAGATATTCGCACGTCAGAGGGAAAGTCTCGCAAAACCCCTCGAGATTAAACCAGACTTCGGAATAAACAAACATGACACATGAAAAGGCAGAAGTGGTCTCAGGTCTTGTCTTGACGATGGCGCTAGTTTGCGAATTTTTCGTGGAGAAAAGTGACACAAAAAGAAAAGACGTTGGGCTCCATTGCGGCATGACTGTTTTCATTTTGGATTCCCACCGCGCTTCTTCGCCGCCCGGTCACTTCGCTTTCTGATTGGCTGTATGTCACTGTCAACCGGCCGTGTGCCGTTTTGTCGTCGGAACTCAGCACACACGGGGCGAAGTCGGGCCAAAACAATCCAACATGTTGAACATCCCCAATTTGAAGTCGGACGTTCTCCCGTGCGGCCGAGATCAGTCTGAACACCACACACGGCAGGATTATTTTATAAGATTATCTTTAGAGCCATTACGAGAGTCGGCCCCGACCTACGATTGTCGGGAGAAGAAATTCGGGGCTAACACTGGGCCAAATATGCTGTCTGCATTAATCTATGTGCTATCAAAAAAATATATCTAATATCATATTAGGCTGCATTTTTTTTTTTTTTTTTATGACGGTGTTGAAAGTGACACCGTTGCTATTTTTATAAACCATACTACTGCCCATGCCTACTCACAAGCATATAGTCTGTATCCGAATTGTGACCATTTTTGGGGTTTATATTCATATGTATAAATGATGACATCTTCAATTCGGAAATCAAGTCACCACTGTGCTTGACTGATTTTTGTATGTGTTTGTGTGTGTGTGTGTCTGTCTGGTCAGCCACTTCTCGTGCTTGTCGTCCAAGTACATGCTGTCAGGCGTGCCGGCCGTGATGAGCACGCTGCTGGCCAACATCAACGCCTTCTACGCGCACCCCAGCGCCACCACCACCAACGTCACCGCACCCGCCAGGTTCGCCGCCTCCAATTTCGGGGTGAGTGACATTACCATCAAATTGCCGTAGAGGAAGATCCGACGTATTCTGTATGACAGCGACAACTACTTTAGAAACAAAAAGGCCGATATATATATATATATATATATATATATATATATATATATATATATATAGATAGATAGATAGATAGATAGATAGATAGATAGATAGATAGATAGATAGATAGATAGATAGATAGATAGATAGATAGATAGACAATTTTATTATTACTCCCAAAAACAAAAGAATGCAATTTCTGTAAAATTATGACTATTCTCATAAAATTCTTTTTTTTCATCAACAAATTCTATTCTTTTCAGATTCCATTTTTTAACAAAATGGAATTTTTCCATTTCCAAAACATTTTTCCTCATTAGATTGAAACTTTTTCACAAATGAAAACACATATATTATACACATAGATTACAAGTTTTTCGCCAATATCTGACTAAATTCCTCAATTATATTCATGAGATTGAGTGATATTTTCTGTTGAAAAATAATGAAATGAATGCATCTTTAGTCTAGTAATATTGTCTTGGTTTCCAAATTTTTCCACATTCCATCATTCTGCTAGATTATAATTTTCAATTATTGTGATAACTGGTAAGAATGTGATTCTTTTCACGAAATGCTTCAGAGCCCAAATAGAAGCGCTGACATTTCATCACCTTTTACACAGAGCTCTGAGATGATTTGCATTACGTGCTGTGTATAATAGGAGACCGGTGTAAAAAGTTGCAGTTAAGACGGAACGACAGCGTGGTCCCACTGTGAACTGGGAACCCTGCCGACTGTTTGTAGTCCAATTACCCGCACACCCACATCGGGCACGGCCAAGTGTACTGAATTCTAACGAGTAAAATAGTGAAATTGCACCATCCCGCCGCGCCTATTTGCGAGCCGTCGCTCTGGGAACAAACCTTCAAAGTCCAGCAGAAGCTGGAGGATGGCGGCAGGAGCTGCCGGAGGCCACCGCCAGGGAGTCCTGATGCTGACCTGGCGTTGTCGCGGACCCTTTGCTGCCCCCAAGGCGAGTTGGCGACACTTTTTTAATGAGGAAGTGTGCCGGTCCACAGCAGGGAGATTTGACAGTCCTGCTGATTTTAAGTTCTTGTTGGCCATTTCCGGGAGTTTTTCAAAGACTATTCGGACAGATTTTATCCAATTGCTATACCAGATTTTTAGCCTTGGAAACCAGACAGAAGGACAACACAAAATTGTGAATATTATGGGTTGTGGTCATTGCATGTGGGCGGAGCATGGCGGCGAAGTTTGATTAGTTGCCACAGAATGCAAAATTCTTATACGTCATCTTCAATACTGGTAATTGTTTCAAAATGAAGCCCCCGAAGCAAGTTTCACTCAGGAATGTGAAATGTAATAGCACTGTTAATCATGAGTAGACCCACAAAAAAGTCTCAGGCAGCCATTCTCTAAAACACAGCAAAGGGTGAATATTTTAGTTCAAAGTAGTCAATTTTGAAATTTCTGTCTGTGGGATTTTTTTAATTCAGCCCCCAAAGCCAGTTTCATTCAGCAACATGAAATTTGCCAGACATGTCTCTCATGGGCGAACCCACAAAAAAAGTCTCAAAATGGCATGCCTGTAACTTGAGGTTCAGTTTGGTCATTTCCAGGTTTTCTTCAAAAACAACCTTTTTCTACAGTCTGTTTTTTTGGTATTCGGTCCCTGAAGCCAATTTCAATTTAATAGCCATCTCTATTATGAGTACACCGACTGGAAAGTCTCAAGAAGCCATGCCCCAAGGCAAACAAAAAGGCGGCGATTTATGTTCAAAGCCGCCAAATTAGGCTCAATTGAATAATTTCTAGGAGTCTCTCAGAACATTTGTTCTGCAGATTTTGGAAAATTCAGCCCCTGAAACCAGTTTCTGTTAGCAACACGTCATTTGGTAAATATGTCTAATGTGAGTAGACCCACAAAAGATACCAAAAAGCCCTACTCAAAAAGACACAGGAAGTCAGTCATGTTGTTTTGCAGCTGCCTTTTTCAGGTCAATTACCTACCAAGACATGCCTGATGAACCTTACAGATTGAATTTATGGTTTGTTTTGGGGGTTTATTTGTGTGCGTGCGTATGCCTCACGTTGTGTGCTGCATGCAGGCACACACACTCAAAGAGGAAATATTTCAAGAGCTTGGCGGCTTAGGTGTTGAGTAATGCCAGGTAATGTCGCTATCGCAATTGTTTTATCCTGACGTAAAACGAAAAGGGAAACCCTCTCCAGCTTGTCGCTAAGCAACCAGCCTGTCTTTGGCCGCCCAATCAAAAGTGACATGTGATAATTAACGTTACCACTGAGTTCTTGTTTATTCCTTGCAGATAAAGGGGAAAATTTGTGCTTCCGTCTGACATTTTGGCATATTTTTTCTTTCTAACAGAGGGATCGTTTTGTCAAGCTTTTGGATCAGCTGCACAATTCCCTGAGGATTGACCTCTCCATGTACAGAGTGAGTGTGCAAACAACAAGAAAAATGGAAAAAATATGGAAAAATATGCTGTTATATATAATATGATATCAAAACCAATAAAATGACTTTTTGGATGGTGTTTGGAATCAAAATAATTTAAAATATACATATATGGATTGATGGATATTGCAGTGAGAAATCAGTATCTCGTTTTTTTTATTTGAAAAATCTAATTCTAATAAAAATAATGTATGTCCTAATTTTGGACGATTTTAACGTGGAAAACACCATTCACGTAAAAATAAGTAAATTGTTACAAATTGAACATCACAAACAAAATTTTGGGCGCTTTTTTTTCTCATCCAACAGCATGAGGAAGTGCAGCCAAACTTTAGGCTGGGTTTAGCAGGAATTTGAAGGGTGACAAAGCAAGCTTTTTACGGTATACAAAACACTGCATTCAAATCCCTAAACATATTACACATGTGCACGTGTGTATCCTCAGAACAACTTTCCGGCCAGCTGCAAGCCCCGCCTCCAGGATCTCAAGTCCACGGTGGACCTCCTCACCAGCATCACCTTCTTCAGGATGAAGGTACAAATCTAATTGCGCTTTGGTTTTCTTGCATTGATTCGCTAAAATGCGAACATGCTAGTTCATTCTTCTACTTTACGGTGTTGCCTTGACTTACGACTTCAATTGATTCTGTGACCAAGCTTGTAATTCAAGTGACCTTTTACCCACATGGATTTTCTCATTTGAAATGTATCATCACGGTAGTTATTAATTTGTTGTTTTTAAAAAAATAGCACAGTCTTGTAAAATCTAACTACTAGACAATATAAAGAAAAGAACACCTACACATGCACACATTCATGTTGATGTGAGCCTCTAAGGGGCGTGGCCTAGTGAGTGACATCAGGAGATTCAGTCTTGCGGTTAGTTTATGTTAGCACCATACACCTTGAGAGTGCTTTCATTTTTATTCATGCCTTAGACCATTCAGTAAACGACTTTTCCATTGAAACAATTTGAGTTTGAGAACCTCGACGATTGGAATGACGCAGTCTTGTCCATATGGTCCCGATCCAGGTCCTGGAGCTGCCGAGCCCGCCCCGGGCCTCGTCGGTGGTCCGCGATTGCGTCAAGGCCTGCCTGAACTCCACCTATGAGTACATCTTCAACAACTGCCTGGAGCTCTTCAACTGCCAGTTCCAGACCACGGCCCCCGCCGTCAGTAAACACCTTACATGCTGTTTATTTTGCATGCACACACAGTATGTTCGTTATCAAATGACAAACTACAGGACTTTAAAAATGCATTCACTTGGGTTTGTTTTGTTAAGCATGTACAGCATGATCATTCTTATGACATTCTACTCTTTCACTGTTTCGAGATTTTCCCCCATGACCCTTCAAACACCAACAGGTGCATGTTTCTGCCGGAACCTGTGTACCTGTGGTGGGAACACAGACAGTTCTATGGAGTGTTTCAAACTCCCCCGTGAACACCACTTTAAGACAAGACATCAAATTTCAGGGTCAAATAACCTTGAAAGTATTTGAATGTCAGAAATGAAATGGAAGGGTTAAACCCTGGTGACCACCATCTGGTCGTCCTGGCAAATTCACAGTCCGTGTATTGATCTTTCTTCTTGCAGCCTGAGGCAGAAAAGAAGAAGAAGAAGAAGGAAAAGGTAGAGGGTGAAGAGGGGGAGGAGGAGGAGGAAGAGGAACAGGAAGAAGAGGAGGAGGAAGAGAAGAAAGAGGAGAGCCAGCCTCCAGAGGAGCAAGGCCCGAGCATCCAGAATCTTGACTTCTGGCCCAAACTCATCACGCTCATCGTGTCTATCATTGAGGAGGACAAGAACTCCTACACGCCCATCATCAACCAGTCAGTTTTCCGCTTCTTTGATCTTCAAGGGAAGTCAATCCCAACATTTTCTTCACAATAATATGTGCTGTGCAGCTCCACTAGTCTAAACACGTCATTCTGCTTGATACTGTGCTTGTGGAATATGAGTTAAGCAGAGCCGGGCAGCGAGCCTCCGTGCCCGCTTTCCGTCCTGCATATTCAATCGACTCTTCGCCGGCGACAGCCAATCGGCGTCGATGACATAATCTTTACGTCACACGCAGGTGCCGCACGAGCACACACGCCGCCAAACAAAGAAAAAAAATCAAACAGAAACACCTGACACATGCACAGCGTTGTCATCGGTGAAATAAAAAGAATACGGGACACACGTCATCGCGTCTGTGGGACCGCAAGGTACACCCCACCCTTTTATTTTTTATTGTTTCCTTACTCGACCGCGTGTCAGGAGTGCGGCACCTGCATGTGACGCGGTATCGGTAAAGTCCGTTGTCGACGCCGGTTGGCTGACTCAGACCGACTTGGACCACGTGGGTCGATTGAATATGCAGGACGGAAACCGGGGACGGGTTGTCGCTGCCCAGATCTGGAGTTGAGGAGCAAAATCCACTCCTTTTTGTCCATCTTCATTTTGTCATATGCTGTCGACTGAAAATGATATCACAGTTGCTCAGGGCTCAGGTAACAATTAATCACGGCTCAGCTTCAGAAACCAGCTGAGCCATGATTGAGCACTGAGCCGTTGTGATGTCATTTTCAGTCGACAGCAAATGACAAAATGGCCGCCCCCTGAGATGGCTAAAAACGGATGGATTTTGCTGCTTAACTCATATTCCACAGATGCAATATTCATCAGAATGCCATGTTTAGACGAGTGGAGGAGCATCGAACAGACAAGAAACTTTTGGGGTTGACTTCACTTTAATTATTGTTTTGAAAATTCAGCTGCCGTCAACAGTTTTAAGTTACATAATAACATGCAGCTTTGCAGTAGTTCCAAAACAAAAACTAATAATAATAATAATATTTTACGATTTTTAAATTTTTTTACAGAAAAAAGGTTAATTCCTTCTCTTCGGTTCTTGTCAAGCGTGTATGTTATGATGTATTCAAATGAAATTTCAATACACTAAACTTATCTTTGAGTAAAGTTAAGTCTAAACACCGTGGTCGTGTAAAAACCTTGGCGCTTCCGTCTCCCGTGGGATCAGGAAGTCAGGTGACCCCGACCTCCATGGTGAGATAATGGCTTATAAATCAGAGCCAGGAAGAGCTGCCACCTAACTCATGTGCTCCCCCTTCAGGTTTCCTCAGGAACTGAACGTGGGAAAAGTCAGCGCTGAGGTGATGTGGATGCTCTTTGCTCAGGATGTCAAGTATGCTCTGGAGGGTAAGTTTCGTGCTAACGTTTTGTGCTGGTCTCTGCGTGTGTGTTTGTCTATTCTATTCCGTCTACTTCTTTATTTATTTTTTATTTTTTTCACTGAATCTTTAATGATCTGTGATGCTTCTCCAGTTTTGGCTAAAGGTGGCCGCAGGAACGTCGGTGAGCGTTGGTTGTTAGCATTGTTAGCGTGTTAGCCGTCACTTGATTGTCTAGAACATATTTCTAGTCTTATCTTTCAGATTTGGAAGGTTTTCAACTTTTTTTTTACTGTCATATAAGCGTAAAAAGAAGTTAACCACAGTTAAAATTCAACACTAAAACCATTGTCCCTTCTTAGCATTAGGTCAATTCTTATTTTGAATAAAGGCATCATATCATGTATGTTAGCATAGCAACTGGTAGCAGTTTTCTATTTCACCAGTTTTCATTTGAGACCTGTAGTACCAGATGAAACGATGTAGTATACCTTTATGATCTGTTGCAGCACTTTCTGTACTTAGGTAGCATTTGTTCTTGGTGTTGGTTAGCATGATAGCATATGTCAACCTACATTTCTTGCCCTGTTAGCGTTTGATCAGTTCCTATTTGAAATAATACCCGTCTAAAAGGCGCCTTGTAAAATCCCGATGTACTCTCCCTCAGGGCTTTCTGTATTCAGGTTGCTGTCTTGCTATGTTAGCATACTAAATGTTAGCGTTGCAGCCCGAGCACTTTTGCGCTTCCCAAATTGCAAGCCCACCTGTTTTGGGGAATTGATTGTATCTCGCAGTGGTTAGACTTTTCCTTTTACGCTTGTAAGGCAGTTCATAATGCAGGCTAGTGTTGGTGTTAACATTGTGTTAGTGTGTTTGAGGCTGCGTTTGGAGCGTAGCAATCCATCATCGTAGCTTTTTTGCTGCGTCACCGCTTTCTCCATAAAGTTTATCATCACCATCATCCTCCTCCTTTTCATCTCTGCTGTCATTGTTTTTTTTGTTTTGTTTGGGGTAATTTTTTTGCCATGCTGTCGCCATGGCAGCAGCAGCTCCCGGCACCTTCCGCATCCGCAGAATAGACTTCCAGGATGGTAAGACCACAGAATGGAGATTGAAGGATTATTTCACATACTTAATAGCTGTTAGAGCAAAGGATTATTTGCTGGTCAATTTAGTACATGAGGTTTGCTGACATGTTTAGGAAGGGCAATCGCCGGTATACTTCGGATGTGAGACAAGTTTGCTGTTAATTTGTGTGCCCCAGAGCACGATCATCATCGTCTGTGCAAGCCTTCCGACTACATGAATCTTCACTTCAAGGTCAAGTGGCTCTACAACGAGTACGTCTCAGATCTTCCCGCCTTCGCTGACGCCGTTCCCACGTATCCTTCGTAAGACGCCGTCTTCGCCGTGTGGATCCGTCCCACCCGTGTCGGTATTCAACGCCTTGTTGTGGTTGTCGTCTCCAGGTGGTTCCTGCCGTTTGTCCTGGCCTGGCTGGATGAAAATGAAGACGTTTCCATGGAGTTTATGCACGGAGCACTGGAGAGGGACAAGAGGGAAGGAGTGAGTCAATACGCACACAAGCGGTTTCCTTTACTAAACATACCAGCAATCTCCTCTCCAAAGCATACCGACAACTCTTCCTTTCGTAAACCTTCTATCCTAAATTTATTTTAAAAAATCTACATTCATGAATTTATATGCAACATCAATTCTAAAACTTACCAACAATCTCCCCTCTACAAAAGTCCCATTCCTGAAATTACTCGTGATTCTTGCTTTTCTGAATAAGAAACACATTTTCCTGAACATATGAGCAATCCCCTATTCCTAAAGATAGCGGCATCCCTCTTTCCTAAATTTATCATCAATCTCCATTCCTACATTTACGAGCACCCCCGCCCCTTTGCTAGCAATATCTGCGTTATTTATTTGTCCAGGGAGCCCATTTCCTAAATTTACCAGCTAAAACTGCTTTCCTAAATGTACTAGCAACACCCCACTTTGCTAAACGTACCAGCACCCACCATTGCTAACCTGAACAATAATGCCCATTTCATCATCATTTACCAGAAACCCCCCTTTCCCAAATTTCCCAGCAATACCTCTGTTCCTAAATTTACCAGCAATCACTTTTCCCAAATCTGCTATTGACACCACTTTCCTAAACCATTTTTTCAGCATACCAGCAAAACAAAATGACCTGCAATACCTCCTTTCCTAAACTTACCTGCAAACTCCCTTTCAAAAACTCACCAGAAATCTCCCTTTCCTAAACTTAACACTTTAACTTACCAGCTAACACTTTACTAAATTTACTAGCCATGCCCCTATCCTTGCCATTCTTTCCTAAACTAGCTACCACCTTCTTCTAAATTTCCCAACTATTCCACTCTCCGAAACTAACAATCATCCTTAACCCTAAATTTACCAACAATCTCCCTTTTCCTGAATCCTAACCTTACCAGCAAAGAAAAGGCATGAGTTGAAACCCCTTTCACACCGTCTGTCAAAGTCGACTTTCCCAAGTTGTGAAAAAAAAACTGAAATTCCATTCTACTTCTTCTTCTTCTTGTATATTTTCGTGCCTCCCTAGTTCCAATCGACATCGGAGCACGCGTTGTTTTCCTGCTCGGTTGTGGACATTTTCACGCAGCTCAACCAAAGCTTCGGGATCATCCGCAAACTGGACTGTCCCGACCCTGCCGTGCTGGCTCACTACAACCAACGATTCGCCAAGGTGACCTTATCGATTGTGATATCATACGTCATAAGTGCTCAATCCCTATAAAGTTGCATGAACGCCACTTAAGCAGTGGAGACCCCAATTCCCATGATGCCTTGTTGCATCAAAGGCCTGTCAACTTTGTTTGAGAAAATTATTATTCTCCTAGTTAAATGAAAGCATTATTATCATCCCAGGTTGTTGGATCTCAATTTATCAACTCGGTTCTCAGATGAAAGGATTATCATTGTCAGTTGTTTGATCAGAGAAATATTATCATTGAGGTTAAAGATTTATCATCATAATTGTGAGATCAAAATTCATCGGGAATTTTACTAAAATGTGCCGTCCGTTTATCGCCATCCCTCTGCAGCCTGGCTACCCTTGCGCCGTCCGTCTATCCGCCTTTTTGTCAAGCCGGATCAAATAGTGAAAGTGAATGAGTGAAAGTTTAGTCAGACTCGCCGACGGACGGTCGCTTAAAATTAGAGGGGGGGCCGGCCCATAGACGGTTGCTGTTTTTTTTTTCCCCCCCCGGGAAAAAAAGGCGATTGACGGACAACGGAAAGGTACCCGCGCTGCAGACGGATGACGAGTAACAGACGCTCAATTTGTAGTCAGTCTGCTAATGATCTCATATGTAGTGTTAGATCAAATGAATGTTATTGTAGTTGTCAGTTCAAAGTGCCACGAGGCCTCTTGCTCGACTTGGCTGCTCGCCGTGCTAACGTTCTTAGCTAAAATGTTTTTTTTGCGCGTTTGCTTGTTGCGTTTGTTCAGACCATCAGCAAAGTCCTGCTGCAGTACTGCGCCCTGCTGGCCAAAAACTTCCCATCCTACTGCGGCAAGGAGAAAATCGTCAGTATACAAACATCGCCGACGTCAACGAGGTCTTGGGGAGGAGCTCGCTTGATCGCGTCTTTCTTTTTCTTGTCGTGTTTTGGTTGTGTAGCCGTGCGTGCTGATGAACAACATCCAGCAGATGAGAGTCCTTCTGGAGAGGATGTTCGAGTCCATGGGAGCAAAGCAGGTCGGCTCGCTTTTATCAGATTGACGCATACACACAAAGTGTTACGAGGGTGACCACTTTTTGATGCTTTTCAATCTGCTTTGAAGACATTTGAGTTGACTTTTCAGTCTTTTATTTTCTTGGCAGTTGACAGTTGAGGAGGAGAGGGTATGTCGCTTCTTAGATCCCCAAAACCCAGCCGCCTTTTTATTTTCTCTTCAGCCGAATAATAATCGTTTGTTTACTCCTGATAAAAAATGTCGGGTTATGCAGATATGTGTACTCATGTGTGTGGATTCTTGTATGTGATCAGGCTCTAGCCAGCCAATATCACCCTTTTTCCGCAAATGATCAGCAATTCCCACCATTCCCACTTTCCGAAATTCAAAAGCAAGCCTTCCTTTCCTAAATGTATTAGCAACGTCCCTTTCCTTAACTCAATAGCAACCTTCCTTTTCCTATCTTCCAGCAATCTCCCTTTCCCTTATCTGCCAGAAATTCCACTCGATTGAAGCTTAAAGACACATCCAATTCCCAATGTGGCTTTCCTTAACTTACCAGAAATCTACTTCTTCCGTTGCTTACCAGTAGCCCCACATTTTGTGAATTTACCAGAAATCACTTTTGTTTTTCATTTGATGTTGAATATCGTTGCTTCTTTACAAAAGTTGGAGAACGAGGACGAGGAGGAGTTTGATGACGAGGTGGGTGCATCTGTCGCGTGATGACATGACCCCGCCTCCTCGGTGGATGGGTTCATAGTTCAAACGTTTTTTTGTTGTTGTTTTTTGTTTGCGTTTGCTCACCCCGCCCACTGCAGGCCAACAATGACGTTGAGGGCCGTGATGATGATGATGATGACGTGGTGGGTATGCTATGCTAACTAGATAGCCACCGTTGCGTTTGTTATTTGGTCTTTTTATTACTGTGTCTTTTTTTTTTATCATCATTTCATTTTTGAATCAGTCGTGCTCGGACTCAGAAGGCTCTGAGGTAAGTGGCGGCGGCCATTCTTTAGCATTAGCATTGTTAGCATTTATCCTTTAGGGATGATAAAGGGGGAAACAGGAAGAAGAACTAAATGAATTTCCTGTTTGTCACTTCCTGCCCCATTACTGATCACGTGCACGCTCAGATGGACAACAAGGACAAGGAGGAGAAGGTCTGACTGTGTGTGTGTATGTGTTGTGTTGAACTAGTGTAAGAATCTTTTAGGGAGTGTGTGTGAGCGTGTGTTTCTATTGCAAACATTTAGGTAATTTTTTTTTTTTTTATTTGTTTTGTTGTCATCCAAAAGATTGAAGAGGAAAAGGTGAGCCACCACAATGAACATTGAACAAGAGTAGATTCTTTTACATTTAAATGTTTTATACAGTATATTATTTGGTATTTATATTTTTAGCTGTCATACCGTACAAATAATATGTCATTCACTTTTTCTTGCTCTTGTACAGCTGAAATCTGACAAGGAAAAGGTGTGTGTGAGTTTGTGTGTGTGTGCGTGTGTGTGTGTGTGTGTGTGTGTGTGTTTTCTTACAAATGGTGAACTTTCATTTTCACATTTTTATGTTATTTGTTTGTTTCTTATTTTCATCTTTGGACAGTTGGAATCTGAGGAAAAGGTGTGTGTCTGTGTGCGCACGTGTGAGTGTTGGCGTGTCTGTATGTGCGCGTATCTGTTTGTGTATATTTTTGCATAATTGCGTGTGTCTGGATTAGTGTAAATTGTGTATATTTTGAATGTGTTTGTCTGCTTCGTGTGTCAAATAGCTCTGAAATTGTGTGTGAAATTGTTTTGTTCAATTGTTTATGTATGTGTGTGCATTGGATTGTGTGTGTGAACTTTTTGGTTTTAAGTCTGTTATCTATTTGAATCTGCTCATTTGTTTTTTGTGTTGTGTGCGTGCGTATGTAAAAGTGTGTGTGTTTGTGTGTGTTTGCAGGTTTGTTTCTCCTTTGTTTAAATTTCTGTCGATATGTGTGTGCATCTATTTGAATGTGTGTTTGTTTCTCTATTTGTGTGAGAATGTACTTTGGCATGCTTATGTCTACTGTGTGTGTCTTTTGTGTATGCTTGTGTTGCTTTGTGTCTGTGCGCGCTTGATGTTTGCACGTCTACATGAGTGTATGGATATTTGTATATAAATGTATTTGTGTTTTTGTGTGTGTGTGATAAAACAATTGATTCGTATTGGGGAAATTATATCGTTTTATTCATATGCACATGAATAACGCTACATTATCCACATAGTTGTGTGTGTGCGCGTCGTGATGTGTGACGCGCGTGTGGGTTGTGTTGTTTCAGGCTGAGAAGAAAGATAACGAGAAACAGGTTGGTTGGTTGTTTTTTCCGTGTTGTTTTCTACGTTGGCGCCCTCCATTAGCCTCCCCGTCTTGCTCCTTCCTTGCTTCCTTGGACGTGACCGCAAAGCAGATTGGAAAGCTTCAAAAAGCTGGCGGTAGACCACCACACGTGTCCCGCCGAGCATCCAGACTGTGATAGTGATAGAGTGCTGCCGAACCCACCCTGGATGTCCCTTGACCTTTGACAAGATTATTTACCCCAGCAGTTTTTTTTGTTTTTTTGGGGGGGGGGGTTCAGGGGGCTGAACTCACATTTGTGTGTTTTATAGTTGGACACGGAGGCTGCTGACATCCTCAATGAGCTACAAGTGAAACTCAACGGCGTACTTGACAACTTCAGTGTTGTCTTTGCTAAGAGGTACACACACACACTCACTTTTTAAAGAGGAAGTCAACCCAAAAATGTCCTTTATCGGTATACTGAAGAGTAGTCTATGTTCTTTGCAGGCCCACAAGTCTAAACATGGCATTCTGATTAAGATTGAATGAGTTAAAGCGGAAGTCAACGCAAACATTGTTTTTTCAAGAATATGTTCTATGCAACAACGACCAATCACGGCTGACCTGTTTTCTGAAGCTGAGCTGTGATTGGTTGTTACCTGAGCAGTTGTGATGTCATTTTCAGTCGACCGAAGACAAAATGGCCGCCCCCAGAGATGGCTAAAAACGGGTGGATTAACTCTTATTCCGCAAACGCAATATTGTTTCAACTAGTTGGCTTGCATAGAACATATTCTTGAAAAAACAATGTTTGCATTGACTTACGCTGTAACTCATTCCACAAACGCAATCTTAATCAGAATGCCATGTTTAGACTTGTGGGCCTGCAAAGAACATAGACTACTCTTCAGTATACAATTTAAAACACCATATTATGTAACATGCGCTTAGTTGTAAACACACAAATGATTTAAGAGTTTTCAAACACACTTTACTCGATGCCCTTTTGAACTTTTTTTCTTCCTTGCTTGCCTTCAGCTTGCAGGCGCGCATCGGCGCGTGCATGCGTCAGATGTCGGAGCTGCTGTACCAGATGAGAGGCCCCCCCAACCCCGACACGGCCGAGGGGGAAGCCGACGCCGTGCTCAGGCCGCTCATGGACTTCCTGGATGCCAAGTATGCAGACTTTGTTACGCATTCCCTCACGGCCCGCATGTGGTTCTCATGATTTCCCGCGCGCAGTCTGAGCGTGTTTGCAGACGTGTGCGAGAAGGCGGTGCTCAAGAAGATCCTGAAGGACCTGTGGAAGGCGGTCCTGAACGGGCTGGAGAAGAGCATCGTCTTGCCGCAGAGTAACGACAGCCTGGTAACAAAAAAAAAACATTCAACGTGACCCAGCCTTGAAACCGGAACCCTGATTTAAAACCCTAACCCTCATTTGAAACCCTACTTTGATACAGTAACCCAGTCTTGACACCCTAATCCGATTTCAAACCTGCATTTGAAAACTTAATCCCGAATGGAAATACTAACCCAGGCTCAAAACCATCATTTGAAACCATAAACTTGACTTGAAACCCTACTCTGAAGCCCGAATTGAAATTGTAACCCTACCTTGAAACCTTAGTCTAAAATGATAACCCTAATTTGAAATCCTACCACTTGTTTGAATTTACTATTCAGGTTCAAAACCTTTATTTGAAACCTTAATCCTGTCTTGAAACCCTAATCTAGGCTACAAACCCCACTTTGAAACCCTAATCATTGTTTGAAGCCCCTATTTAAAACCCCAATCCTACCTTGAAAACCTGATTTGGTAGCCACGTCTTAAAACCCTAATTTTAAATTCCATCCCAAAACCAAAATACAATTTAAACCCTAAATCTTTATTGAAACCCCAATTTGAAACCCTAACCCTTGTGTGAAATTTTGACCCAAGCTTGTAAACCTGATTTGGAAGACTAACCCTGTCTTCAAACCATAATCCAGACTGGAAACACCCTCATTTGATATTCTAAACCAAGTTCAAAACCCTATTTAAAAGCCTAACCCTTGTTTGAAATTACAACAGCATTTTAAAGTCCCCGTTTGAACCTTTAACTCTATCTTGAAACTCTAACCCAGGCTCAAAATCCTCATTTGAAACCATATCACTGATTTGAAACCCTACATAGAAAACCTAACCCTAACTTGAAACCCTAATTTGAAACAAGAACCCTGGCTCAAAACCCTCATTTGAAACCTTAAACCTGGGTTGAAAACCAATTTGGAGTCCATGCTTGAAACTCAAATTTGAAAACCTAATCGTTGTTTGAATCTCAAACCCTAAAGTGTCTCTTAACTAATGTCCTTCATACTGTATGTGGTTATGCAGTCGCAGCTCTCCACTGCCATCTGCTGGTGAACATTAAAAACAGATTTTCTGTCATTGGTTTCCACTGATCTGAAAAATGACAAAAACAACATGAATAATAATGATGATGACAATCATTGCTCTTGGTGACTTTGCAGGGTGCGCAGATCCTCACTGCCGCCAAAGGACTCTCCAACCTCAAGGTAACTCATCTTCAAATGACGTCGACCACGAGGTCCATGACGTCGATCTCGTGTTTGTGTTGCAGGGCGGCGGCGGCGGCGGCGAGGCCAAAACGTTGACGCCCAAGCAGTGCGCTGTGGTGGACGCGGGCCTGGAGAGCCTCAAGGTAGGCGGAGCTGCCTAGTCACATGACCGGGGCTTCAAACAACCAGGTGGCTTTCAGACTCGTTGAGGAATTTTAGCCCGGGATTAGGGTAAGGGGTTCAAGCCTGGGATAGGGTTTCAAACTCGGCTTGCAGTTTCAAATGAGAGTTTTGAGCCAAGGTTAGGTTTCCAAATACTCATGTTGAGGTTTCCAGCCAGGGTTGGGGTTTCAAGACAGCATTTGGGTTTTCAAGTTAAGTTAGGGTTTCAAGTGAGGGGATCGAAGGATTCAAATTTTAAAGTAGGCTTATAAACAAGGATGAAGATTAAATTATGTTTTGGGTTAGGATTTCGAAGAGCCTGTTTTCAGGTTTTTTAATACAGTTAGTTACGATTTCAAATCAGGGTTTCAGGTCCAGTTTAGGTTTAGTTTAGCTTTTTAAAGTAAGATTTTGAGTATAGGTTAGGGTTTCAAGGCAGTGTAAGGGGTTGAAAATAAGGAGTCCAAGTTATAATTTTATGTTTTTTAAATCTGGGTTCGGGTTTTAGATGAGACTTGTCTAAGGTCTGGCTTGGCTTAAGGTTTCAAATTTGGGATACAATTAGGGTAAGGGTTTTGAACTTGGGTTCTAATTTCAAGTGCTAACATTTCACATCTAATGCTAAACATGCAATTGCGCGATCAGGCTTTTTAGTGGTTTGAGCATCTTAATCCCAAAATACATTCATGTGATTTCCCTTTTTTTTGCAGCAATATTTCCATGCCGGCGGAAACGGCCTGAAGAAATCGTTTGTGGAGAAGAGTCCCGAGTTGTCCACCCTGCGTTACGCTTTGTCGCTTTACTCGCAGAGCACGGACGCCCTCATCAGGACTTTCGTCACCACGCAGCGCGAACAAGGTACGCACCCACGCACGCACGCACGCACACGCACGCAGGCGCGCACACACAGTTAACGTACGTGTGCACGTATGTCCCTAGTGCACAGCGGCATGGGCATCAGAATCACGGCCAATGAGAAGGTTCGACCTGATCGAGGTGAGTGCTCAGGCCCCGCCCCCTGAATGATGTCATCTGTCAATCATTGTTAGGGCTTTGAACAAGGCTGGCAATGGCTTCCGTTTGGCTGTAATCAAATTAGGGTGTTGAGTCAGGGTTACAGTTTTGAATTCGGGTTTCAAAGTATGGTTTTAAGATGGGTGTAGTGTTCAAAACAAGACTGCATTTTAAATTAGGGTTTCAAGATAGATTTATGGCTTTAACTTACAATTTCAACCAAGGTTTAGTTTAAATAAGGGTTTCAAACAAGGGTTAGGGTTCTCAGCCAGGGTTAAGGTTTCAAATGTGGCTTTCAAGTCTGGGTTATGGTTTCACACCAGGATTGGTGTTTCAAGGCAGGGTTAGGGTTTTAAAGCAAAATTACGGTTTCAAATTTGCGTTTGAAGCCTGGTTTAGGGTTTTGGATTTGGGATTCGACAGGGTTGGGGTTTCAAATGAGGGTTTCAAGCCTACATTAGGGTTTTAAACAAGGCTTGGTGTTTCAAGCTAGGGTTACGGTTGCAAATTTGGGTTTCAAGCTTGGGTTGGATTTTAAAATTTGGCTATCAATGGGTTATGGTTTCAAACCAGCGTTTTGAGCCGGGATTAGCATTTCAAGGCTGGGTTAGGGTTTTAAATCCTAGTTAAGGTGTCAAATTAGGGTTTGACGTGTTGCTTAGTGTTTCGACACAGGATTGCGGCTTCCAGCCTCTGTTGGATTTTTAGGTCAAGGCTAATCTTAAACCTACAGTTAGGGCTTCTAAAGTAGGGTTGGGCTTTGAAAACGTGGTTCCTGTTTTTGTGCTTGAGGTTCGGGAGTAGAGAACCCAATCGGCGAAGTCGTGCTGCAGGTGGACGTGCTGGCCAAGGAACGCAAAGTCAGCGTCAAAGGTGACGAGCGCCCCGTTGCCGCCTGCGCGCGCGCCGCTGAGGTTGGAGACTCATTATTCGCCGTGTCGCCCGTCAGTGATCGGCGTCAACGACCTGCGCTGGCAGACGTCCGGAATGTTCCGGCCCTTCGTGGAAGTTTCCCTGCTGGGGCCGACGCTGGCCGACAAGAAGCGCAAGTTCACCACCAAGTCCAAGAACAACTGCTGGAGCGCCAAGTTCAACGAGAGCTTCCAATTGTCAGTCGCACACACGTGACATCGCGCGCCGCATCACTCGCGTACTCGACAAAACCCTATTCAAACGTATTCAACAAGGTTCCACTTTGGCTTTGGAGCTTGGCTTTTTGCTTTCAACACTAGGTTAGTGTTTCAAGAGTAGGTCAGGGTGTCAAATGAGGCTTTTCAACAAGGCTTGGACTTGCCAATTCGGGGTTTTAAGACACCACTACCGTTTCAAAGTAGGGTTTCAAGATAGGCTTTGGCTTTCAAACAGATTTAGGGTTAGAAATGAGGGTTTTTCAGCCTGAGTCAAGGGTTCAAAGAAGAATGAGGAGTTCATCATTAGGTTACAAGACAGGGTTGGGGTTGGAAAGTTGGGCTTCAAGCTTGGTTTTGAAGCCAGTGTTTCAAGACTAGTTTAGGATGTCAAATTTGGGCTTCAAATAAAGATTTAGGGTTTCAAAGTAGGGTTTCAATTGAAGGTTTTGCAGCCAGGATTACGGTGTGAAATTAGGGTTTAACGTCAGGATTAGAGTCTAAAAGTAGGGTTTCCGGCCTGTGTTAGGTTTTTTCAAGTAGAGTTTCAAGACTAGGTTAGGAATTTAAACTAGGTTTGGGCTTTTAGGTTATGTTTGAGGCCAGAGTTAAAAGTTTGACCGTAGGATTTAAGACAGGGTAAGGTTTTAAAAGTAGTATTTTCAGTCTGTGTTAGAATTTGAAAGTAGGGTTTTAAGCCTAGGATAGGGTATCTAATAAGTTAAATAGAGGTTTAGGGTTTGTAAGTGGAGTTTTTAAGGTTTAAGGTTAAAATAAGAATTTAAGGTTTGAAGCCAGGGTTAGGGTAACAAGGTAGGGTTTCAAGATGGGGTTTGAAACCGGAGTTAGGGTTTCAAAGTTAAGGTTTCAAGACGAGGTTAGGGTGTCTAGGGTTTTAAATAAAGGTTTAGGGTTTGAATGTTTCACTTGAAAGTTTCCAGCCAGTGTTAAGGTTTCAAGATGAGGTTAGGGTGTCAAATTACAGTTTTAAACAAGGTTTAGGGCAGTGCTTCTCAATAATTTTTTGCAAAGCCACCCTAGGAAAAAAATATATATTTTCGATCATTTAAGATTATCCATAAAATTTGTATAAGTATTCCTAAAATTGTATCCTTTTTAACGATAACAAAAAAGAAAAAAGGACTGGTTTGGGGTTTCAAGTTAGGGTTGGAAATGAAGGTTCGCAAGCAAGTTTGCGTCCCTTTTGTGGATTCTGCTGCTTTTTGTCCGAGTGTGTTTGGCGCTAACGCCAGCGTTTTGTGGCTCCTCGCCAGCGCGTTGGGCAAAGAGGGCAGCGAGTGCTGCGAGCTGCAAGCCTCGGTCAAGGACTACTGCTTCGGGCGGGCCGACCGCGTGGTGGGCGTGGCCGTACTGCAGCTGCGCGACCTGGCCGGCCGCCGCGCCTGCGTCTGCTGGTGCCCGCTGGGTCCCGCCGTCCGCGCCGACCAGACGGGCACCACCGTCCTGCGCATCCTGGCCCAGCGGCCCAACGACGACGTGGCCAAGGAGTTCGTCCGGATCAAGTCGGAGACGCGGCCCCCCGAGGAGGGCAGGTGAAGCGGGAACCCGACGCTTTCCCAACGGGGCTCCGCCAATCGCCGGTACCCACGACGACGACGACGACAAGAGTCTTGGAGCTTTGGAGGACTATTGTGTGCTGGCACCGCAGCAATTATTGCCTCAATGTTGTTGCGGTGCAATTTATCAAGTCCAAAGGAAAGTCCTACCGATAAGGGGTGGTACTTCAGAGAGGTCCAGGAACTGAAAGTGCCAAGAACAACAAGGTTTCAGAAACTTTAGGCGGAACTAGCAACTTACTGGACCTACTGTATATGTTTGGAACTATTGTCAACATTGAGCTCCAAGACTAGAAGACTCACCCTACAACATTTCTGATTGGAACCTTTTAGTTCTGGGAACTACAAGAACCAACTACGAAATGTTTCAGAAAGTTCAACTGGAACTAGCAACTTTTAGAGAACCACTGAGTGTTTGGAGCATTAGAACTATTGGCATAATCTAGCCACAGGGTTAAAAGACAACCCTTACAACACCTCAAAATGCACCCTTTTAGTTCACGGAACTAAGTAGAAAAAGTTCCTGGAACTTTAGGTGTCTCTGAAAGACCATTGGGTGTTTGGAATTATTGCTAAAAATGTAGGTCTGGGGTAATTGATCTGGATCAAAAAGAAGGCGCTACCAAGAAAGCTAGTCCATAAGAGAGATCCAGGAACTATCTCAAAATAAGAACTAAAGCTTCCTGGAAAGTCAGGTCGAACTTGCAAGCTTTCGAGGACCATCGGAACTTTTGTCAAAATTTTGTTCTGAGGTAATTCATCAGGGCGAAAAGATGACCCTGCAAAACTTCTGATTGGAATCCTTTAGTTCCACGAACTACAAGTAGCAAGAACTAAAACTTCCTGGAACTTTTAGTTCTTGATGTAGCCAATTGTGTGTTTGTACTGCAAGAACTATTGACTACTTGTAGTTCTGGGGTCATTTATTGGGGCCAAAAGAAGATCCTGGTGAGGCATGTAGTGTGCTTTTGAGCACTAAACACGGGTACCAACAACTCAAATTTCCTTGGACCTTATGGTGGAAATGCCAGTTACCACCAATTAGTTCCCTAGCTGAAAACAAACTTGCAGGGTAGTCATTGCGTGCTAAAGAAAAAAGACCCTATTCAGGGCTAGTACTTTTGGGAAAATTTGGAAAAACACACATCCAGAAACTAAAGATACCATAAACTAAAAGTTCCTGAACTTTATATTAGAACTTCGGGAAATGTTGTCTAAAATAATTCTAGAGTAATTTATCATGAGCGAAAAAAAAGTATTTTGGAGAAGTCCTTGAACGAGAAGTATCAACAACTGAAAGCTCCTGAAAGTATCGTCAGTTCCGGGGTAATTTATCAGGGCCAAAATGAAGGCATTCCTCCAAAATGCCCATCCTGATGTTTACAAACATTTTGATTTCTGCGTTATTAGAAGAAGCTGAATGCTAGCTTGTTAGCTTCAACCTGTGCTCTTACATATCGCACCTTGAATGGCAACCATTTCGCAAACTTTTGCCGCCATTTTGTTGGTGGAAAATAACATAGTAGCTCGCGAGCGCTTTGAAGTGTCATTTGATGTGAAAGCCTTTTAGATGGAACGAGTTACCATTAATTGTATAAAAAATATATATATTAAAAAAAAACAAAAAACGTCTGTAACGAGGAGCAGAGTCCGCATCCGGCGGCTAGTCTGAGTACCTTTCTTCACTCGGTGTCCTTAAAACTGGTGCTTGACGACAACACTTGTGGATTTTAAAAGGCAGGAAAGCAAATAGTTGTGTTGTGTTACGGACATAAAACGACATCCTCATTTTCTTGCTGCCTTGAATTTAAACTGCGACGACTGCTGGCAAAACGAGGATGCGCATTCAACTCTGACTTTTCAAAGGGTCTCAGCGGACGTTTTGAATTGAATGTCAATGCGTGACGTTAGTTAAACCACTTGTTGCATATTTACGACGCCGTGTGTTTACAACGTGCCAAGTCATCCAAGAGCTCCTCTTGGTACACGTCTGTACATTATGAAGATAAAAGAAATACAAGCATGTATTTGAACAAAGTGTACAAACTGATGTTTCAACGGTGAACATTTTTGCCATGTAGGTAATGTGACATATGGAGACTGATCAAATATGTAATTAAGTTAGTCAACAAATCGTGTGACATAAACAGTGGAATATTTTGTACATAAAATATTTATGAATGAAGTCAAAGTGTGGTCTCTCTCTTTTTCTTTCAGCTTTATGGAGCAGTTGTGTCATTTTAGGTACACCTGTAATTTTATTTATAGTTTGACAGAAAACTTCAACTGGGCGGTGCTTTGGCCCTGTGCGGAGGAATTTGAAATATGATTGGTGAAAGAAACAGTCCCATATATACTAATCCGCAATATTGATTGTGAAGGCCTAGTGCATTTTACACTGACATAGCAACACACAGGCTGAAATCTGATTAGGGGAAAAAAAAAAGAAAAAGTCAAAAGTGGGTGATTTTTGGGGGGGTATAAAAATAATTTCCACCTTTATGCTTACTTTAAAATGTAAATTGAATGCAGAACACAACTTTTGGACATTCGTTAAAATAAAGTAGTAATGGTGATTAAATGCTTGTCAGGGCACAGTATTGGGATGGTTATTTTGTGAGGTGACTGTTGGAGACAAAAATTCAAGTCTGTCGGCGTCTTTCAGCTTCGATGCGAAACCAGAAGTGGATAAAGGAAATTATGTTGTGTTGCTGCTGTTTTTTTTCGAACATTCTAAACTAGCGAGCTAGATTCTAAATATGGTGATATAGATTTAATATAGGCCGTACTAAACCGTTACTTGGGTTACTAACGGGAAGCGGAAGGTAACTGAATCGTTACCTTCGTCTTTTAGCCAAGAGACGAACCCGGAAGTAAATAACGGCGCCCTCTTACGTTGCGAATCATCCTTTCTCAGACATCACCAAGTGCTGAAGTTATGGGGGCTAAATGTTTTTAAAAACATCGAAAATATTTAAATTATGATTACGAGTGTGGTATTGACTTGTTGTCATACTAAAGGCTGAAAGACAGTCCGTCATCGATCGAGTGAGTTGCTACTGTGAGGCCTTGAAACATCCAAAGTATTAATGGTGGCGAAGCGCCGTTTAACGTGAAATACCGGACATTTTAAATGTACAGATGTCATACATGCGTCACACTAAATTCTTCTTAGTGAAAATAAAATGTATACACGTATTATAGAAATATCTAATGTACTAACGACGCGAGCTAGTGACGATAGTAATCCTCTCCTAGGTTCCGGTGTGGTCCGGAAATGCTATTCGTTTGTTTACATTCTTTCGATTAACGCCAGCAAAATAATGGCTGACAATTAACCGTCCCGGTGCAAAAAAAAAAGCCTCTTAGAGACTTTTATTCCCCCGCTGTCGAGCTGGCCCACCATGGCGTCCCCGCTGGCGGTGCTTCTGTGGCCGGGGCTGCTGCTGCCTTTCGCGGAGGCGACGGCTGCTCCGCGAGTCGCCGTGGTGGAAGTATACGCGGAACAGCGGTTTAACGGCGCTCAGCTTCGCGGGGAGGTGATGACCGCCAGCCGGGGAGAGAACACCGAGGCCCCCGGTGAGGACCCGGAGAACCTGGAAGGAGAACTAGTTCTGGTCTGTCCAGCCCATTTTCGGCTATGTGTGTATGGTCCTTATGGTCATGCACTGAAGGCTTTTTTTGTTTTGTTAGATTCGCGACCTGGAGCCGCAGGTAAGCGGAGATGACAAGGAGGAAGGAGAGCTTTGGATCGGCGTGATGCCCGTGGAGGACCACCAAGGGTCCGCCGGGAAGCAGCAAGAGTCCTTCACCGAGGCGGTAGTCAGCAGGGTAAGGCCTTTTAGTCACATTGTCGTTCCAGAGAATGAAATTGCGCGTGAATGCAGAAGAGTAACAAAAAAAAAAAAGTGGGATTAATTGAAGTGCTGAAATGTAAAATTGAAATTTGGAATGGTTTGAATCAGTGAAGCCATGTGGAAGGAGGTAAAAGTGTAAAAAATGTATTCAAATTTGACAATATTTTTAAAATTTAGGGTATGGGATAAAACAGTTCTCTAAATGCGCTGAACAATTTTAATGGCATGGTTTGAATCGGTGAAAAAATAATTTTGGTCATGAAATGTGGAAGCACGATGTAAAAATGTATAATATATGTTTGGGAATGTTGTCATGGAAAATGTGGAACAATGAAAAACTTGTGAATCAGGGGAGATAATAGTTAATAGATAAATAGTTCCCAATGTGTCAATGGACACATTTGAAACAAGTACAACAGTGAAAATGTGTGAAATAATCGATGTTTTGTGGGTGCGGACTGATAAAAAAAAAAAAATGTTTAATTGACCCAAAAACATATTGTCCATTTTGTTGTGTAGATGAAGCGAGCATTGGTGCTCGGAGCGTCGGCGCTCATCATCCTGGCTCTCAACCAAAATACAGTCAGAGAAGTAAGGAAAAAAAGTGTGTGTGTGAATAAGAACGATATTAAGAGTGTTTTTTATTTTTATTTTTTTTGTATTGTGCTTGAGATGGATCTTTCTCAGGTTCTGTCCAAGCCCGTCATCATCATCCAGACGTCGGAGAACGTCACCAGGCTGATCGGAGCGCTGCTCAGGTATGCTAACGTGCTAACGCGGCAGCATGCCAATATGCTAACGCGTGTGTTATTTAGGGGCCTCCATGCGACCGCGAAGATTACCTTCACCAACGTCCTACACGACAACCTGGTGAGCGTCGGATATGGTGGCCCATGGAGCCCTGGAGGACATTCATTCGCTGACTGTGCGCGCGCGTATGTGTCTTGTGGGGCAGGGCGCCACGCTGACGCTGTGGTCAAGCTGCGGGCGCTCCAGAGGGGGGCGCTATGGTGAGTGGCAGGGCGTCATCTGTACAGGGGAGACCAACTCGCAGGTGCAGGTGCGTATCATCATGCTTCTATGCTAACGTTAACTTTAATAATCAGCCTTTTTTAAAAAAAAAAAATTTGAATACTTACAGTGCTTAACTTGCTTTCACACGAGAATTTTGAAACGTTACCAGTTTAACAATGAAACCGATTAGTTGCGTTTCTATGGTTTCCAAATGCTCCGTCCTGTTGCGTGTGTTCAGAAGTACCTGCAGCAGCTGTGGGACACCATCCTATGGGTGGCGCTCATCCTCAGCACCGGCGTCATCCTGCAGGCCCGCCGGCACAACCACGACCGCCATCTCCACGACAACATGGAGGTGAGTCCAACGTCGCGTTTGACATGTGTCAACCCATCGCGAATGACCACGTCTCCTTCAGTCCCTCCCTAAACAGGATGTCCTGAAGACCATGTCCTCCCTCCAAACCAAAACGTACCGAAGGCCCAAAGTGCGCCGCGGCGAGACGGACAACTGCGCCGTCTGTCTGGAGGCCTTCAACCACAACCAAGTGAGACGGGCAAAGCTACTTGAATATGCAGCAAAAAAAAAAAAAAAAAGCGGAGGGTTGACGCGCGCGTCCGTGTTTTCAGTGTCTTCGCGTGTTGCCGTGCCGACACGAGTACCACCGGGACTGCGTGGATCCCTGGCTGCTGCTGCATCACACCTGCCCGCTGTGCAAGCGCAGCATCCTGGGTGAGTGCTACAAAATATTGCATCCGGCACCAGCGCAACCGATTCACACCAAACCCTCGTGACATAATGCATGACAGCCAAATAAAAAAACTGTGCAATGAAAAGCCAGGGTAGTCGGGCATTTTGTTTTGAAAGTGCAGTTTTTTTTGTTGGGTTTTTTTTTGTGAAATGCACTGGTCATTTTGGTTTGAAGGTGTCATTTCCTAAAATTAATATTAGCATGCAGCACCAGCGCATCTGATTGATACCAAGTCCGGCAAGCGAAGATAAATAAAAACCCGTGCCATGTCGGTCATTTTGGTTTGAAAGTGACAGCTTTTAAAAAAAAATATCTTAGCATCCAATACCAAAGCACCCCATTTCCACCAAACTCAGCATACGTGTCTCTCATGACAGGACACAAAAGTCAAAAAAATAAGAAACAACTGTAGTCGGTTGAAGTTTTTTTGTTTTGTTTTTTTAATCGAAAGTAACACGCGTCTTATTTCCAATCTTTCCCCCCTCCCCTCAGGTGGCGTCCACAGAGACAGTTAGCGGTCACCGTGGGAACACTCCATTTTTTTTGTCTGAAGGACCCGAGTGCCGCCTCTGTTGGATCAGAAAAGTGTTGCGTGCGCACAGCATTTCATCCGGGAATTTCCCTCGCAAGCAGGACAGCGTTTTTGACACTTTGCGCTTTTTGCATCCGCAACCACGAAAACCTCAGCGGCCAAGTCGGGCACGGGTGGGTCCAAAAGGATGTCAGATGACGCCCTCGAGCGTGTTCAACTTGTGATGCGGGTTGGAGACCTTATTCAAGTATTTATTGTAAGCATTTTCATGTGCTGCGGTTACAAAGTGCTAACGGATCAAGTCCGTGTACAAAAGTTGTTGATTTGTGGTCTGCCGAGGCGCAAAACGGTCAACGCGATAAACATCCACTTCTTCCAAATGTCAGGATTTGCTTTTTGGTTGCAAAAAATAAACATCTCCCGACGGTTGCGCCACTTTGGTTTCCAATCAAATAAATTATTTGTCCCAAGAAGAGAGCATCAGTCATTTAAAAAAAAAAAAAGAAGAAAGAAAACAGCAGTCCTCCTCTTCTTCAGAACGGGATCCCGTCAGGAGGGGATCATACCTTTGTTCCTCTTGCGGTCGGCCATGTTGCGCCGGTTGTGGTTGGCCCCGCGGCCCTTGTTGGCCTCCTTCTTGCGTCTGTCCAGGAATGTGTCCAGCGTCTGTCCCTGGCCTTTGGGACGGCCCACCACGTGGCTGGGACGCTCGGGCTGGACGCTGAGGAGGAGGACCGGGCGACGCTTAGCAGACGGCCGCACGCGTGTGCGTCCGTGGCCGCGGGTTCCGCTGCGAGTGCCTTACCCTTTCCTTTGCTGCACGGCGGCTCGCCTGGCCTCGGCTCGCTCCCTCAGCAGCGCCGGGTCCTGAATGAACTGGTCCCTGCTGGCGTTGCTCTGTGGTCACAAAACAAAGCCCGGGTTAGGGCTTGAAGGCCGCAATGACGCAAGGACGTCCTCTCCTGACACTGACCTGCAGTGCCTGGTCTTGCTCTTCCTGCTCTTCGTGGTTCTCTGCTTCCTCAGCTTTATTTGCTCTCTGGAGGACCCTGGGCAGCGTGAAGGGTCTGCAGCGGAAACTCGTCAGTTAGCATCGGAGGCTAAACCGGTGGCAAGAACTCATTGAAATGAGGGAACCGAAGCGGACAACAAACAAGCATCAAGCACCGGTGGAAAATGAGTGTCTCCTCGCTTCTTTTGTTTTTTCCGTCTTTTTCCTTTAAGTCTCCTCTTACGCCGAGCTCCAAGGGAGCGCCCCGTAACTTCCCAACCGTTGCCCCCCCCACCCCAATCTCTCTCCAATGTTAGAACGACATAAGTACCAAACCAAAAGGTTTATGCTGTAATCGTCCATAGATGCCACAAGATGGCAGTAAAAGACTACTATTGTCAAAATCTGCCTTATGGGGTTCCACAGGGTTTAATTCTTGGACCGCTTATGTTATATTTTCAATTAGCATTTATGTCAATTTTTTTTTTTTTTTTTTAAATTGGTCAATAAATTGAGTTCATTTGAGAAATGAAGCCACCAAGATGACACCATATCAATACTGCTATTGCTTGCACAAAAACAGCAACATAAATGGACGATAGGTTCATAAAAAGATTTTTTTTAAAACACACACACACAAACACGCAAATTTGCGAATGCCAAACCAGGAATATGTGGGCCGTACCTCCTGTTGAGCAGGCTGTCTCCGTCCAGGTCGTTGGCTCCCACTTGGTTCATGTCGTACGTGTCGTCGTACTCGTCGTCGTAGTCGTCGCCCATGCCGTAGCTGGCCGACGCCCCCGCCGCGTCTCCCGCCTGCAGCTCCACCTCGTCCACCACCGTCTGGTAGGCCCGGTAGCGAGCGCGCTGCTCGGAAATGTGCTGCTTGTCGTTGAGCAGCTCCTCCGCGCTCTCGCCTTTCCTGTTGGAGGGTTGGTACGGGGGTTTAGGACATGAAATATTTTGGGTTCCAACAAGGGCGTTTTGAAGCCATGACTTCGGGGTTTCAAATTTGAGTTGGAAGCCTGGATTAGGTTTGCAAAATCGAGGTTTTCAGCCACAACGGGGTCAAGCGGTCGCACACCTCCTTCCCTTCCAGATGCGCGTCATGTCCATGCGATCCCTGCGGAAGACGTCAAACTCGTCGTCGTCAAACACGTTGGATCTGCTGTTCAAGACGGCGGGGAGAGCCGCTTTCACCGGCCTCAAAACGCAAACGCAAAAAAAATCCAAATTGAAACGATGCACCAGTGTCAACATGATCAGTGATTCTGTCAAAAGTTTACATTGTCATGTCATTTGTGTGGAATGTTGTTAAGAGGAAACTAAATGGAAGATTTTGACAGACTTTAGTCATATTTTGGACTTGAACTATTTTTTTTTTTTTTTTTAGGGTAAGCACACTTCAAATTTGGGACCTTTTAAGAGTTCCAGCATTCTTCATTCAAATATGAGACATTTTAAGCATTTTCAATTTGAATACAAACATTTAAAATTCGAAAATTTTTTAGCACATTTCATGTAAATTTAAAGCCTTTATAAAGGATATTTAATTTAAATTTTACACTTATAGTGCACATCATTCAAACGTAAACACTTTCAAGCAAACGTAAATCAAATTCAAGACTTTTTGAAGACACAGAATAGAGATTTTTAAGACACAAGTCCATATTGAGAATTTTTGAAGCACATTCCATTCAAATAAGACTAAACACACTTGAATTCCTCTTCCAACCAAGGGGCGTAGTCCCAAAAAGCTTCAGGTTGTGTGGTTATTTATGTACATGATGTTGTTTGCGTGGGATCACCTGGGCATGGCGCGGTCCAGCGCATCCAGGTCGGGGGCCAGTCGGCCCTCCAGGATGTTGTTGATGACCACCTCCGAGTCGTAGCCGTACTCCCGCAGGCACGCCATCAGGAAGCCCTCGCCCAGGTCGGGCAGCAGGTCCCGGATGCACGACAGCAGCGACTCCAGCTCCGCCTCGCTCACTGGACAAATGTCACCCTGGGGAGCGATATAAACAGCCAATCCGATTTCTTGGGCTGATCATGTGAGCAATGTTTTTTCATTTATTTATTTATTTTTTTTTTAAGAAGAACGGCTTACGTTGCTTCCTCTACGGGGGGCATCCGACATGGCCCCAGCTCCCTCGGGGCTCCCTCGGCCACTTTCCGCTTCCCTCGCGTCCCGAGCGATGGAGAGTAAAGCCCCGCCCACTGCGCCCTGATTGGCCGACTGCGACGAGAACGCCGCGGGTTGTTGCGGTTTGCGTCTGCCCACGCTGTCCCAGGCACTGTGGACACCCTGGAGCAGGTACGACGTCCTGGTCTCGTCGCTGAGGCGCACAAGTTGAGGAGGCTTCTACTAAATTTGTACCTTTCCTCTCTTTAACATTCTTTTCTTGTTATCTGAAGCTAACGTTGGTCTTCCTTAGCTTTAATGTTGGGGATCAAATTGGAAGCTAATGTTGGTAGCCGTTTCTTTGCCCTAATGTTAAGAGGTAACATTGGAAGCCAACTTCAAACGCGAACACTGGAGGCTCAAGTTGGCGGTAATTTTAGAAGCTAACTTTGGAAGCTAACATTGGAAGCTAACGGTCTTGTTTAGCTGTAACGTTTGAGCTAAAGTTTGAAGATAATACAAGTAGGTAACAGTGAAGCTAGCATAAGAAGCCAGCACAGAAGTTAACGTTGACGAGAGGATACATGGCAGGAAGCGCTTGTTGAAGGAGGCTGACGTCGTCTGCAATGGGAAACAGCTCGTCGTAGTCGCACAAAAACCTACGAGGACAACACAAACAAAACCGCGTCACAAACAAATCCACAGTCATGACGCAAACTGAGGAAAGACCAAAAGCGCTCGGCTCCCACCTTTTCTCCGACAAAAACGAAGTGAAGTGTTGCAGCACCTCTTCGGCGAACGTTTGCGTGTTTTCCACCCTGCGGGACGCCAACGCGCTCCTGTTAGCATTAGCGCGCGCGTGTTGTGCGACGTGGCAGCCTCACCCCTCCAGAATGGGCTGCAGGCAGGCGTGGTGCAGCAGCAGGTGCGCCGTCTCCAGCATCCTGCGGCGCGCGTGGGACAACCTCCGCCACAGGTCTTCCTGAAGACTGCAAACAAGTCGGGCGTGTTTGCAAATGTCACAAATGGAATTTCTAGCGCCAGTCCACCTTTGAAGAACCCCCTAAAAAATGCCAAATCCAGCCTGGTTGTCACCCCAACCCAAAACGACCAACTTCCCGTGCTTTTTCAGACATGCCTTCTCGAGACGTTTTTGTGCGCCTACTTATGACAGACGTGCTTGCCAAATTTTATGTAGCCGAATTAAACTGGCGTCGCGATTGTCAAAACATTCGACGGACTGGCCAGAATGACCCTAAAACGTACGATTTGACCCCCCCAAAACATTTATATCGGACGAGGCCTTCAAGCGGACCAATCAGACATCTTACAGGCATACCTTTTATCCTCAAAGGTCCTCTTTGTCAAGGCCTTTTCCAGGTCGGGCACGATGCTGTCGTAAAACGAAGTCAGTCTGCAGCGGGAGGAAAGCGCGCGCACACACACGATGTGGTGAGCACCAACTTGTGGCGTCTTAGTGGCCTGTAGCCAAATGGCGTGCGTGCGTGCGCGCGTCTACCTGCAGAGGAAGCTGTGCGAGTGGAAAGTGGCGCAAGCGGCCGGGAAGACGCCCAGGAAGGCGTGCAAGGTACTGCTTGTGTCACACAGGTACAGAACAATGTCCACAAAGTCCTGCGTGGAAACAACACGTGACGTCAACTTGCCTTCAACAGCCTCGGGGCGGTGCTCTTACCCGCTGGCTCATGCCGACGGCGGTCGGCTGCTTGTGGGCGTTGAGCTTCAT
Organism: Filicampus tigris; assembly: GCF_054856515.1. Taxonomy (NCBI): domain Eukaryota; kingdom Metazoa; phylum Chordata; class Actinopteri; order Syngnathiformes; family Syngnathidae; genus Filicampus; species Filicampus tigris. The sequence goes on from NC_141221.1 coordinate 1,968,667, forward strand.
CGGTTCGGCGGCGGCGGCGCCGTTGCAGCGGAGGCCGCACTTCTCCAAGATGATGTCAAACACCTGACGGGCGACGTGATCAACCATTAACTGTTGTGCCCGCCGTGAAAAAGAGGAGCAGCAAACTAGCGACTGGACATCTGATCACCATTTTTGCTGATCTATCGGAGGGATCTTAACCCAATCAACTTTATGTTTGGGCATTTTCTGCAACTCAATTTGGAATAATATCCTGTTTTGGAATGTAGGATGGAAATTTTGACTTGAATTTAACTCAACTTAAATAACTTGATTTAATTGAAAAAACAACATAATCCAACTCAATTTAACCGTTTTAAATTTTTCTTAGCTTATTTTTTTTTTTTAATTAAACTCAATTCAAGTGAATTCATTTTATCCTAATTCTCAACTTAAAACTCGATTGAATTCCCCTCAAATCTATACCAAACCCAACGTCGCCCAATTTTACTCCACTCAACTTGATTTAACTTAATTCAACTTAATTTATTGTAACAGTTTTTGACTACTGAGATGGAAATAAAAACATCGCTTGCCCCCCCCCCTCGCCTTTTTTGAAAATACGTGGCTGTGTGATGGGTTTATGAATCGAGCCAGAGTATGGCCTCACCTCCAAAATAGTGGGCACGGTGTCATCCAGGTCTCTGTAGTAGGCTGGCTGCTGAATGAAGATGTTCTCTGCACAGAAACGAGTTCAACAGAGGATGCAATAATCCACACGGAGTACAAGAGGTCGTCTTCAACGATATGATTTGGCAATGGTCACCGATCATCTTGTGCAGCAGCGCGGCGTTGCCCTTCCCGAACAGCACGCACAGGTCCATCATTTTGGGGACGTCAAAGAGGAAATTCTCGTATAGGATTTCGCCAAACACAGCGGGCGTGATGAAGTTCTCCTGAAGAACAACATTGTCACGTTTTCAAAGGAAAATTCAGTCAAAAGTGTGTATTCAATAAACATTAAAGCAGTCTCGCAATTCGCTGACACCATAGCCAGCGCAATAGAGAGAAAATAATAATACCAATAATAACGGAGCAAGTGACGGCACATAAATTGGGTGAGTGGTGCTGGCTCTGGAATTTATTTCCTACGATGTGTCTGTTTTGGATGATTAGGTTGCTCCCACCTTGGACTCCTTGTGAGTTGCCATCCTGAGGAAGGCGAAGAAGACGGCGCGGTGGAGTGAACGCTGAGTTTCCGCCACCGCCGGAGACGAGGGCGCCGAAGCCAGGTCGAGGCTGCGAGGGGCGTGGTGGACGTACGAGTCCAAGCAGTTCTGCAGCGACCTGTCAAACACAACCTGAGGAAGAGAAAAGGTCTGTGTTTTATTTATTTATTTATTTATTTATTATTATTATTATTTTTTTTTAAATCGATGAACTCAATTATTTTTCCATGAATTTCACATTAAATGAATAAATTAACATTTTTGTAGATTTTCTATAGTAAACTTAAATACTAAAGGACAAAATAATGTAAACCGTCAAATGTTCTGCCTAGAATTCATATATTTATTGTTATGAGCATTCAGGGACCAAAACAAGTCATTCTATTAATTATGTATATTTTTTTACTAATCTGCCAAATTAATCGGTTGTTGGGTTTTTTTGGAAACTGTGAAAAGGCATATTTAAAGTTTTACGATGACCACTACATCAGTGTTAGCCCTACTTTGACTTTTTCCATTGCATTAAGCTAATGGACTTACAACAAATAAAAACAATAAATAACATCTTTTACCTGACACCAAAATTTGTCATGCGGCAGCGCGAGTAGCCATTCCAGATCCTCCAAGATGAACCTGCCGCGTTCCAGGAACTCCTCCACCTCAGCCGGACAGGCATCAGCCGACAGCGGCACGTAAGGCACGAAGAGGCGCTCCTCCTTCCTGTCCGGGTGCTGAACAGAGAGATGGACGGTGACGGACAGCAAGCGCGTCACCAACGACAACAACAGGACGGGCACTCACCAGAGCGGCCAGCGAACGCTCCTTGCCCAGTGCGTCTCGCTCCGTCACCTGCTGCTCGTCCAGTGGTACCCGGGCACAGGCCATGGCTCTTCCTTGAAAAAGAAAAATCAATGACTTCTACGAAACACATTACACCTCGTAAATATTTGTATGTTTTGACATTATCGGCTTTTTGTCTGCCCCCATATGAGTGGCTAAATGAAAACTAGAGATGTAACGTGACGGAATAGGACAATGAGTGTAAAATATTTGGAAGAAAAAATGTTTTTAGCCCCATATATATTTAAAAAAATAAATATATAAATACATTTGAAAAAAACACTAAATAAATCAAAAACCTTGGAATTGATGATGGCCTTTAGCCCAAAAGCATGCTTTCCAAATACAGGGCTTTAAAACAAATAAAAAAATTAATCTGATGACCACAGAAAATATTTTTTTAGTTTGCATGTAAATGTAAAAATGTATTAATAATAATAATAATAATAATAATAATTTGTGATACATTTTTTTTAGGTGGGGGGGGGGTTAAACTACAAAAAATAACCGGATCAATTTGATACCACAAAATAACAGCATAGAGGTAGCTATGATTTCAATTCAAACCACTTACTTTTAACACTAATCTGGATTTGAAGGTTGTATAGTACAGTGCTAAGATCACAAACGAAAATCACATTTGATGACAGCGCGTCAATCGACAACGGCAGAAATGTGTTAGCATAAAGTGGCTAAACACGCCGAAAACTTCCTCGTGTGACCAAGAAAGAGGCAATAAATCCACCCACCTTCTCACGGTCAGCGTCTGTCACTCTTGGAAGGCATCCTCGCGCAAATGTCGCCGTTTTTGTGAGCCGTTTTCACTTTCAAAAATGTTTTTTTTTCTCTCCTTAATTTTTGTCTGGTGTCTCCAGCTGGGTAGAGCACGCATGCGTAGCTCCGAGTTCATTCTTCGAAAAATTACGTAGAGACACAGCCGATCTTATTTGTTTACCGCCTCCTAGTGTGCACCAGGTAGAGTACAGCATTGTTTGGTCGACTGTTAAAATAAAATATGATTCCAATTTTCCTTATAGAAGGCCACATAAAATTTGGGAATTAAAGTCACACAACTGACAGTAAAATAAAACAAATGCTATTGAGGTACATGCGGCTCGACAATGGATATACACTACACTATATAATTATTAAAAAATCGTTACAAAGGTGAAATTTTATTTTTAATTGAATGAAACTAACATATTATAGGTTACGATAAATGAAAAGTAACTATGCACTAATAAGTGAAATAGTTCAAAATAATTATCATTCATAGACACAATTGCAGCATGTCTGCCTTTTAAATTAAAAAAAAAATATATATATATATATTATATTTGTAATAAATCAGACATGCATGGAAAAATCTTTCTTTTATTGGTCAAGTATAAAGTGATCTTAAATAGCACACAGTCTTGATTTTCTTGGAAAATGATGTTCTTGTTATTTACGTATATAAAAACAGAAACAGAAAGGGGGAAAAAAAACAGCAACACAAGATCTGGTGTTTTCTAACGGTTCGCATGATCACATATGTGAACTATCAATCCAGTTGATTGGAATTCACAGTAACACAATCCAAGTGTTTTTCACCGTTTCAAACGTAATACAGGAACTCAACATTAATCCAAAATGTTCAAAAAAGGAAAAGAAAGCAAACGTCCGGCTTTCATGGATGCTGTAAAAAGCATAAAAGCAGCAATAAATAATCTCCCGTGTACATTTTCAGTGTCAAGCAGCAGCAATGATGGAGCTGAGCTCATAATCCATGACTACCAAAAGGCCATTTTCCACTAGGGCCTGACCGATTAATCAGCTGATATTTGTAAATCTGGGTGGGGGGGGGGTCAAAAATATGAAATATGAAAGTAAAGTACTTTAAAACAGTCAAATGTTCTGCCTGTAATTCATATCTTTATAGTTGTAAGCATTTAGGGAGCAAAAGTCATTTTTCTTCATTATATGGTTTTGAAATTAATCGGCTGATTAATCGGTTACTGGAATTTTATTGTGCTAAATATCCTCAAAACAATCCCTATCAGTCGGGTCCGCTGACAATCATACGGCATCTTCTTTCGGTGATATCAACAAACTGCATCAGTAACGCTCTGGTAAAAAGCTTTGTCAAGCACAAAGCCAAGTAAATGAACATTGAACAAAAAAACAAAACATACAACATACAAGTGACCCAAGTGTGTGTGTCTTCATATAATGGAGTCCAAATCCAATAAATTTTTTGGGGGGTGACAAAATTAAATAAATATGAAGCAATTATTATAAACATAAATGGATTCAATGGTAATAATGAATTCAACTGACCACTGATAATGAGAGTAAACTAATAACAAATGCAACATTATCAACTTGTCCATCATTATTGTCTGTTTATAATTCTATGACTTTAAGTTTTATTTTAATTACTATGAGGTAATACATTAATTCATTTCCACAATGAATGATAAATTCATTGATATGTACAATATAATTACAAATACAAATGAACAAATGACATCATATTATAGTAACTTAACTCATTATTGTTTATAATACTCATTATTATACAATAATAAATGTGCTGATTTGAAATTCCAATTAATTAAAAAAACTACATTAAATTGTTGATTAATTTGATCGGCAAAATAATAATAGGTTGAACAATGTAATAAATTGTATGGATAAGTACATTAATTGCTTAAATTTGAATTAATTTAGATCTCAAATCGAAATATTTACTTAATCTTGGCCTCCATACAAACTGCTGGTGAACACACACACAAACACACACACACATAGTGTAACTGACAATGATGTCATGTCAAGTTGATACTGCTTTTACCATTAGCCGCCAAGCCGTTTAACCTTTCATTTAAAAATAAACAAGTCGAATCTAGCGATGAGGTGAACCTTTTCTAATCTTTGGTCGGCGCCGTCACTTCAAATCAGTGAGCCGAGCTTCATCTAATACAATGTTCCCCCGCACTGTGGCAGATTTTATTTATTTATTCTTCCATCCTCAAGTATTCTCTGAAAAAACAAAGCAAAAGAGAGAGTTTTGCCATAGTTTTCAAGATGGAAGAGGATCTGACGCCTCTCCTCTTCATCACATCGAAAAAAAAAAAAAAGAGAAAGTCTGCTTGCTTTGGGAGCTGAAACCCAAGAAGGGGACGAACGCCGCAGTAACCAGAGCGTTTGCTCTCATCACTTCCTGAAAGCTCGCCGTCGTCATTCGGTCACATGACATCCGGCAAGCAAAATGGCGGCTAAGCCAGCTGAATCTGTCCGGAGTAGGTGGTGAGCAGCAGCATGATGCCGAAGCCCGTCAGCAGGCCGGCGTTCTGGATGGCGAACGTGAGCAGGAAGCTGCTGCCGCCGGCGTCCTCCTCCTCGCGGCTCACCTCGTTCATCTCGGGGAACTGCGGAGAAAATAAATCAATACAAATAAATAAATAAAATTGTCATTTAAAAAAATAAATAAATAAATAATAAAAAATTCATCAGTGAAGTCGGTACTGACCATGTCCGCCAGAGAAATGTAGAGGAACATGCCTCCCGCCAGGGCGAAGATCCAGTTGGGGGAGAAACTGTTTCCGGCCAGGATGCCAAAGCCCATCCCCAGGTAGCAGCAGCAGGCCGACACAAAGTTGAAGAAGAGCGCCTGCTGGATGGTCATGCCGGCGTTCAGCAGGATAACAAAGTCGCCTGGGGGCGGCAAAGTCCGCAGAAAGGATTGAATTTAGTCCGACTAGTCTAAAAACAACAAGCTGGAAATTGTGTATGTATTTTTTTTCTTATTTTTGCCCATTTCCACAGGGATAACGTTAAGTTCCTGGTGAATTTATTGAAAAGAAGTGAAATGGCATGAATCCATTGCAGAACACTGTAATGTGCAGAGCTGTGCATTTTACTAAAAAATGAGCATCCGTTATTCATCATCCGTCTGCAGCGTGGGTATCCTTCCGTCGTCTGTCATTCGCCTTTTTTTCGGGGGAGAAAAAAGTAGTACCCGCCTATCTATAGCCCTGTCCGCCTTTGATTTTAAACGTGCTTCCGATTCCGACTGCACACTTCAATAGCACCCCCCGCTGGCCGATATTTGAACAGAAAGAGTGACTCACAGTGAGTCTCTGCGCCATGAAAGCCTGTTGACAGCCTGGTTCTTCACCCAAATCTGTCCCCCAAGCAACAACAACTCACTATTGTCACATAGACGGAATTCGCCAGCTCTGGTAATGTTATTTATTGATAATGAAAATAGCATGCTACAATATTGTACTTTCTATTAATAAAGTAATACTATTGTATGGTACGTCAAAAGAATCAAACAGTTTGTGCATCATGTTCAATTCTTTGCGGCTCCTACTGGTGTGCACGATTTGGCCACCAGGGGCAGTATAAGACAGTCATGCAACTTCTGTTATTGACTTTAGTCTAAATGTATGCATATAAAACAGCCGTGGACTTAGTACTCACCCAGCTCGTGAGGGAACTCCTCACACAAGATGGCCACTGAGGTGCTGATGCCCTGAAAGACGGAAGCGGTGAAGGAGGCGCCGATGGCCAGGCCATCGATGAAGTTGTGCAGGCCGTCGCTCAGCGTGATCATCCAGGCCAGTGTGCCGATGTCAGAGTACGACCTCCCCTTAAACCAATGGCAACCGCCACTGCCGCCGCTCCTGCTGGCCCGCCCGCCGCCATCCACACTCTGTGGGTCCTGAGATGGAGGGGGGGGGGGGGGGGGAAAGGCACTCTGGATTATCTGGTCAACACTGTTTCCAGGTGTGACTCTGGATTGCTTTATCTACGCTCTTCTGGATTATTTCTTGTGCAGTCTTTAGGAATTCTTTAGCAGTTCCTAGATTACGCCTAGGAATGACCCTGGATTATATTGTACTACACTTTTTCCATCCAGCATACACAAATATTTCTCCTACCTTTTTTTCCAAACTCAAATTGTTGAATTAGTTTAAGTTTTTCAAAGTATGATTCTTTTTCGTAGTGAGTAGTGACTGAATTATTTTCCCCTCAGGGTTATTTTATCTACACTCTTTCAGAATCATAATCGCCCCAGGAGTGATTTTGGATTATTGTCTCTAGTATAGTCTTCCGAGGAGTGACTCTGGATTATTTGGCTGAAGCTCTTTCCAGGAGTTGCGCTGGATTATTTTGTCTCCACTCGCTTCAGGTGCATCGTGCTCGTTTGAGTCCAAAATGCAATTTTCTTTTTTTTAAAGAAAAGCAGTCTTGGATTTTGAAGAGTTACCTGCGCGGTCTGCAAGGGTCGCAGCATGAGTTCGCCCTCGCCGGCATCCAATTTGCCCACAGCATGGCCGCCGCTCACTTCCCCGTTCTGCTGCAGCTTCTCGGCCTCCTCCATGTCTCGGTCGGCTGCAGAGTAGTGCTCGGCGCTGGAGTAATGGCTGTGGCCGTGACCCTGAAAGGCGGACAACCAGTCATCAACCAAATGAAGGGCCTCCCTTAATCTGGATTATCTAATTTACACTCTATTTTAAAGTATGATTTTTGACTAGACCGTGACCTTCTTTCCTTCCAGAAGTGATTGTGGATTATTTTACCTGCAATTTTTCTAGGTGCCATTGGATTATTTAATCCAAAGAAATCTTGCTTTGAAAGATGTACTGTTGTCACATTTCTTTTTTTTAGGAAGTGATGTTGGATCATTTCGTCTCCCCTCTTCCTCAAATGACTGGATTATATTTTTCTCCAGGATTTCCTTTGGATTATTTTGTCAATATATTGTAGAAATGACCATGGATTACCTCATATGCACTTCCTAGAAAATACTTCTAAAATTTTAAAAATGTGATTCTGGTTTATTTTGTGTGGTTTTTTTTTGTCAAGTCATTGTGCAAAACTTCTTGAGAGATGATTGCATTTTTTCATAAAACGACTTTTAAAAATAAATATCTTTATTTTATTAAATATCTATATTTTTTCTACGCTTTCACTGTGGGTGATTGGATTATATCGTTTGCACTTTTTGAGAAAAATTTAGGATTATACCCTTTTAGGAGTAACTTGTTTTTTTCCAGATACACTTTTCCCAATCTTGTCTGCACTCTTTCTGGGGTTGACACATTTTTTTAAACGACTCTGTATTATATCTTCTAGACTCTTTCTAGGGGTGAATCGATGCTTCTGTGTACTGTACACTTTCACGAGTGATTTTAGAATATTTTGTTTCCACTCTTTCTAAAAAAAAATTACTCTTACTAATGCGACTATGGAGTGGCCGTAGATCTGATTAGAGAGTTTGTTGGTGGATTAGCAGGTGTGTGTCTTGTTTATTTATTAGTTTGAATTTAAGGGCAGCACTCAGCACAAGGTGGCGCCACAAAGCTAAATTTCACTATTGCTGCTTTCCTGATGTAAAAGAGTTTGAAATGTGGGATGAAGGCTGGAGAAAATCCAGGCCAGACACGAGACTCAACCCCACAACCTCAAAACTGTGAGGGCAGACATGCGGTCTAGGGTCGCAGCTATTGAATCTTTTCACAATCGATCATCCTACCAATTATCGTACTGATTAGTCGGATTTTGCCTGGTGAGTGGCCAGCAAATGAATTTGGAGTTGGCGGTTGTGCGCTCAGGCTAACGGCTGGCTCTTAGCTCGCTAACCGTTAGCCATTGTGTGTAGCGTTGAGTACGTGGGCGTCAGTTGTGGTCATAGCAGCTCGCGTATGAATGCACCCCGATATTTCTTTATTTTGCTACCATTTACATCATTAAGGTGCCTCTAAACGGATATCCTCCAGTAATTCTAACTTGATATCACTCACTGTGTGCTTCTGCTTGAGAAGCATCTTAAGGATCTTCTCGGTGAAGAAGAAGAGGTAAAAGCCTCCAAACACCACAGCAGACTTGGACGCATAGAAGTCGACCATGGGGTCAAAGCCGAAGGCCTGACGCGGGGAGAGAAAAACATCAAACCTATCTTCAACACAACAACATCAACAATGTGTTTGGTGACATCATTAAAGTGGGTCCAGTGTCATGTATGATCACTAACACGGACACTAGTCCATCAACTCACTCTCTTTAAACAGCAGTCAGAATTGCTCGTCAGAAGTCGTGTTTGCACCATGTGGTACAGCATAGCTCAGGTAGCGGGTTGCGCGGTACGGTTTAAGACTCTCATCTGATGACGTACTCACTCAAGGCAATTTGAATCGTGCTGAAGTTTCACCTCCAACGCTCACACTGCTCAATTAGCATTAGCATCATGATACAAAACTGAGTTACGTAGACCTGTTTATTTCTATTGTACAGGGTGGCAGTAATCATTTATAACTTATGTGCCAGTGCATGACATGGATTTTTTTTTTTATAATTACTTTGTGGATCATATGGAGTCATTCTGTTAAGCTATATTGTGCAACCCGGCGGTTATAACGAATTGCGACCCAGAGGAGCAATAACTACCTTCTGTTAACTCTTATTGGACTAGTTGTAACATTAGATTAACACTGACAAGGCCTCGTCTGTTTGAGGCAATCCACTACCTCTGGGATGAGCTGGAAAAGGGCGTTGGAGTAGAGCGTGCCGATGGCCAGCGCAATGAAGTAGAGCAGCAGACGCTTGTAAAAGGTTTTCTTCATGAAGGGCACCACGCTGGCCCCCACCAGCGAGCACAGCGAGATGAGCGTCACGCACAGGAACCCATAGCCCCACACTGAGCGGCGGAGAGAGGGAAAAGGCGGGAGAGGAGACGTTAGTGGGGTGAGTTGAAGGCGCGAACGGGACGAACCACCACCCGAAGGGCAAACGACAACAGTGGCGGCGGGCCTCGCAGCAGGCTTGTTGTTCTGCGCCTCCCATTCCACTTTTCAATTCAACTCATTTATGTTGCTACAGAGGAAAAGGTGAAATTAAACACACACAAACACACTGGCCCCTTTCACACTACATTTCAAAGGTGAATTAGGACGCAGTTTCAAACAGGCGAGTATTTCTTGTACTATGTTTGAGGGTAGACTGGCAGGTTTTGTTCGTGGCCATGCTAATGAGCTCATTTTTAGTCAAACATTTCCACACACTTGAGTCACCGCTGCTAGTTTGCCCCACACACACACACACACACACACACACTGATGCTTTTATCCATTCAGGCGTTTGCACCACGCTCTGACCTTAGGTCCTGTAGACAAAAAAAGGGGGTCAAATTAGCTGTAATTACTCAAGAGCAGTAGACAGACTTCCATTCATGCCCAAATGAAGAACCCAGTGTTTTTGTCACCCAATAGTAGCAGGAGAGAGAGAGAATCCCGTGCAGCAAGCCACCATTGAACAAACAAAAGACAGGAGGGAGGGAAGGTTGAGGGGTGCGCGCAACTTTTTGCGTGAAGCTCTGCAGCCTTTTGTGCGACTTAGCGGTGTAACGTGCGATGCAAGGATGGGAGGGGGGTCAGTGCATCAAACCTCCGGCAGCAGCTGCAGGACTGCGGTGGAGTAGAGCGTGCCAATGGCGAGCGCGATGAAAAAGGTGAAGACGTGCTTCATGTGGCGCGTCTTCATCACAGGCACCATGAAGACTCCGGTGAGGGCGAAGACATTGACCACAGACACGCTCAGGAAAGAAAAGCCCCACACTGGGGCGAGGGAGTCGTTGGCATTAAGGCATTAAATTGTCAACAAACGATACAAGGTCATGCTAGTTACAGTCTGTAAAAAGAGTTAGATGACAAGCTCTGCAACAAAAAAACACCCAAGAAGACAATGAGCCGCCTCCAGTTGCCAGTGGGAGACCTGGTAGAAAATCTTGTATCGGGACACGATAAACCAAGACAACATCATAGCATATGAACTTTCACTGGACAGCAATAACTGACATGAAACCACATACAAGAATGAGACTTAATATTGTCACCGTGAACTTTGCGATTATGACAAAAATACATGACATTCGGAAAACAGGGGGGTTTCACTTAAAATGAGACCACGTGAAACCTGGAATGAGAATGTGTTTCAAATCTGAGAAATAATATTTCAACCGTCCAATGAAAACCATGCATCTCCTATTTGCTGTGTTCTTTTAACTTTCCTAGCCTCTAAACCACAAAAAAAAAAAACACAAACAAGGAAATTTGGATCCGCCTCTTTTTGCATATATAGATGTAGACCCAGATCAAAAGCTGTATTTTGTTGTAGCGATGATGTACCTTCAGCATAAGTGGGCCTCGGCGAGATGTCGCTGCTCAGCTCGTCTTGATTGCGGGCGTGGCACGCACCGGCATCCAACTGCTGCAGCATGATGGGGCACAACTCCTGCAAGCCTTGGCCATCCAGACGAGACTGCTCGCCCATGCTGTAGATGGCCAGCTTGTCCTCCGGCAAGCACTGGGAGGGAAAAACAACAACAACAACAACAACAAAACAGGAAGCACTAAATATGACTGTGATGGCCGGTTACAAAGTGGTAAAAACAGGACGTTAAGTCATGTGAACTGGGAATGACCTTCCGATGTGATCACTTTGTGCTCTTGGCACGGCATGAAAGACTCAAGCTCATAGCGCCAACACCAGGCGATCCCCCACGACATTAAGCCGGAGAAATATGCAGTGACATGTGCTTCTTACGATGAGATCCAAAGCTGCTTTTTAAGGGAGTGGACCGCCACGCCTGTAGGTGAGTCTGCTAAATGGAGTCAGTGAGCCAAATCTTCGGAGTATGTGCCGTTTCCCGTGAGTCCGCCAACTCGAGTTACTGAATCAAATCGTCAGAGTCCAACAGTGTGTCAGCTAACTCGAGTCACTTCAGTGTTTCGGGTGAGTCCGCTTGCTTGAGTCAGAGCATCAAATTCCTTGAGTCTGCTACGGTGGCTGCAGCCAAATCGGGCGAGAATCGATTCACTGAAGCAAATCATTTGTGTTTGTGGTGTTCTTGAGCTGCTCGAATTGGTGAACCAAATCATCTGAGCTCGTCGTGGTTGTTTCTGTGATTTTGCTCATTAAATTCTGAGGGGGATTTTTTGGTCTTTGCAGAGCAGGTTTGCAAATACTTCATTTGAGGAGCACCATTTTGTGAAGCACTATTTTTTTTATGAAGGTTAGTCCCAGGGAAATGAAGCAAGGGTTTTAGGAAACAATAAAAAAATGTGACAATATAATGAATGAACATTTATTTTAGTTTTTTTTTTTAATAAAATCAACAGATTTTATTTCTTAAATTCAGCAAACTTTATTTCCTTGTCTACAAGCACAGGTGAATTGATTAAAAAAGCTCTGCTGTAATGTAATTTTATAAAATAAAATCACTTTATTTTTTTGCTCTACATAGAGCTATAAAAAAAATAAAGTATAAAAAACCTTAGCTGTTTTTAGTTGAACTTTGAATCATTTAAGACACAGCATCCAGATAACTGGCGTACAGTTAACATTGGCAATGAGAAAAACGACGTGCCTGTGCTTTGAGAACCTGATCCGGTTTCCTTCAGTTGGAAATGACCTGTCCTGTTTTGGAGGAGATTCCGTCAGGAGCGGCTGACATTGCTACAATGCGCACAACTGCTCAGGGCTCAGGTAACGACCAATCACGGCTCAGCTTCAGAAAACAGGTCAGCCGTGATTGGTCGTGTGATGTCATTTTCAGTAGAGAGAAGGGACAAAATGGCCGCCCTCTGAGATGGCTAAAAACGGGGGGATTAACTCTTATTCCACACGTGTAATATTTCTCAGAATGCCTTGTTTCAACTAGCGGGCCTGCATAGAACATATTGTTGAAAAAAAAAAAAAGATGTTTGGGTTGACTTCCACTTTAAGGAATGATGAAGGGCATCGTCTCGGAGTTCCTTTCAATTCCCAGCATCAAGCAGCAACGGTTGCATTAGAGACACTGGCACCTTCTTTAATAGCATATAATATTTTGTCCGTGTTTTTCTACTTGCAGACTCTAATTCTGCCTTTGTATTGTCAAAGTTTCAATGTGTCCAGAATCACACGTCACTCTGTTTGCTGCTGTCCCTCATGTTGTCTGTCCTCGTTCTGTTTTTCTCAACCCTCTATGCGTGCAAGAGCCGTCAGCCGCTTTGGCTCTGGGCAGTTTGAGATCATTTGACAATTATGTGTCAGCTACTTGAGGTGAACTACGAGAGCTTCTGGCGTTTGATTCTCAGCTCTGCTAGCCAATATTTATTAAAGAGGCGGCAAGTCCATATTTTGATCAGCAAACAGCGATGCAAAACATCTTATTTCGAGCCTCGTGAACATTTTTTCCAGTGTGTCGGACTAAACAAGATTATCCGAGCCCATGGGCGTTTCTCGTTTGTGTACTCAAACCGGTGAACAGAGTGAGCTATATTTTGGGTGAGTCACCGGAGTCTGTTTCTGGAGAGCCCACTAATTCGAGTCAGTGCACCAAACTATTGGATTCTGCAGTGTTACCGTTGTCCGGAAGTGGGAGTCAATTCAGTCAGTGTTTATGGTGTGTCTGCCATATATCTATTATCAAAGTTTGTTGTTTCCTTTGAGTCCACGACCAAATCATCAGAGTCGGCGGTGTTTCCTGTCACTCCACTAACTCCAGTCCATGAACCAAATCATCCAAGTTAGCAGCGTCTCCAGTGTGTCACTTGACTCGAGTAAGCTAAGTGTGCGGTGTTTAAGATAAGATAAGATAAGAATGCCTTTATTGATCCCACAGTGGGGAAATTTTCATTGTTTCTGGCAAAGTGTGCGGTGGTTCTGATGAGTCCACTAACTTCACCAAATCAGCGGTGTCTGCTGTCCCTGTTAACTCGAGTCGGTCAACCAAATCATCTGTATTTGTTATTTCCAGAGAGTCACCGGAGTTCCTGTGAGTCTAGTTAACACTAGTCAGTGAGCTAAATCACCTGACTCCACAGTGATTCTGATGAGTCCAACAACGTTGAGTCCGCTGCTTCTCGGCCAACATGCATTATGTACCTAACAGTACCCAGCCAGAATTCTCTAAAACTAACCTCTGACTGGTGATTATCGATTGAACACAACTTTGACTCATGAACCGAGGTAGTTTAGGAACCATCCAGTTCTTCTTTGCTCTCACCTTTGAGATGTTCAGTTTGGGTGGCACGGTCGTGGCAGTCACATCCTGGCGTACCGCCTCGGCCTCAGCATCGCCTTGGCCCTGGCTGAGAAGGGCCAGTAGGGAGCGCAGCTGTGGCACAGTGATGGTGCTGTTGTCGCCGTGGCGGGCCAGCAGGTCTTTGAGAACCTGGGCTGGAGACTGACGCTGAACATCCTCTTGAGCCGCTACTTGACAAAGCAGCAAAGCTAAGGCCAGGACCAAGATGGGCAGTGATCGGAGGATGCCGGAAGCTTTGTGGCCATGATGGCGCAAGATCAACATGGCTGCTGCACTGGCTGGACTTCTATCTGCCAATAAGAAGGGGAAAGTTAGAGGAGATATAGTATCTCACAAAAATGAACACGGATGTCCCTTGTTTATCGCGGGGGTTGCACACCAGAACCTTCTGCGACAAGAGAACATTTTTCAAAACAGCAACCATATTTCTACAGTATGTGTTTTAAAGCTTTGTGCATCAGACCACTATATGTCACCTTCACAGACTCAAGTCAGTGGGATTCCGCCCTGAGCTAGTTTGACTATTAAGATACTAAAATTCGTTAACGTGAGTCAGTGAACAAAATGTGGTGAGTCCACGGTGTTTCCAGAGCGTCTGGTGATCTGGTCGCCAGCCAATCGCAGGGTACAAGTAGACAAACAAACATTCACACTCACATTCACACCTAAGGAGAATTTAGAGTCCTCAATGTTTTTGGAATGTGGGAGGAAACTGGAGTATCCAGAGAAAACCCAGACAGGCACGGTGAGAACATGCAAACCCCACACATTCGAACAAATGACCTCAGAAATGTGAGGCGCAGGCGGTAACCAGTCAGCTACCGTGCCGCCCTCAACTCAAGTCGACGAACAAAAACGATCTGAGTCTACAATCGTACGTCTCTGGTGAGTCATTTCAGTCAGTGTTTCTGGTTAGTCCACTAACTTCAATCAGTGAAGCAAATAACGAGTCTGGGGCCTTTCGCGTGAGTCATAACACAATTCAACCTACAAATGAAGTGCTACGAGACCATTTCCACAGTACTTAGAAGAAGTACTGTACACCACTTTTCTAACTTGTGTCTGCGAGTGAAATCATCCGAGTCGAGGGAGTTTCCTCTGAATCCCCTGACAGATCATCCAAATCTGCGTTTTCTGCCCATGATTAACTTGAGTCAGGGTTTCTGATAAGTCCCCAAACTTGAACCAGTGAACCAAATGAATGAATCAGTGAACCAAATTAATCCAGCCCACCGACGAAGTGCTACAAGGACGATTCTAGACTCAAGGCTCAGCGCTCCCGCTTCCAGTCACTGTACTGTACTACACTTCTATCCCATCGCATTCCTGCACTTGACAGCGCGACTTGAGTGACATGGGTGGGAGGAACCATTGTTGATCTTCCCAACGGCATCGCCACTTCACAAACGCGCACTCCCCCATTTTGGCGCCATGCCAAAAATGTTATGTACACCTGGCACACGCACATTGGGTCACTTTAGACATACGAAACATTGATTCGCACTTGACAAACGGGCTCATTCAGTCACAGGCGAGAGGCTCACCCCCGGGGGAGACGGGGAGCGGGGTGGGCGGCGGTTGTCTCCGCTTCAGCGGCTTGGACCAGGTGGGACACGGGAGACAAAAGGCCCCACTCACCGGCGAGTCGACGAGGACGTCGGCCGAAGGAGTGCGGCGACTGCCCTCTTGACTCAGGCAATGAAGTCAAGCAGAGTCAAAGCTCCTCCTCTGCAACCACATTGGCGCATTCCTTGGCCATTTCAAGGACATTTATAGAGCACATGGACGCACTTTGCATTTTTGGGGCTAGGCTTTCTTTAGTGACATTCTGTGTTTTGATTTCGTTTTGCGGGTGCAAACGGCGCAACTAACAACAGAGCACGGTGACCTTCAGCTCATCAAACTTATTGAAATGAATCCAAAGCAAACACAAGTGAGGAGCGAGCCCAAGAGCCTGGAAGAAAAAACATGTTGCTGTTTGCAGATGTTCTGCATGACAAGGACCGGCATGATTCATTGAATATTGATTGTGAAGGTCAATTGTGGGTAATTTGATCAGTGCAATTTGTGTTCAGTTGTCGCATACGCCAAGTCGTACTTATTGAGATGGCTGCTTCAACTGGCTGCCAGAGAATTGAAAACTATTTTGGACTGACAGTTAAGATGGGAATTTGATCAATGCAAATTTGGTGTGGAGGACAAGTGTTAAGTAAGCCAAGTCTTACTTTACTGGGCTGCCAAACAACAGATTTTTTTTATATGCGTCTTTCAACTGAAGAAGTTTTATCAATGCAACCGAGTTGTTGAGTAGACCAAGTGTGACTTCTCTCGCTACCTAAACGGGCTGCCCCCCCGAAAATAGAAAGTATCTGACCGGCTATTATCAACCTTCATCTTGACTTAGCTTAGTTAAACTTGACTTGTTTATTTGAACATGAGGTCATTTAGCGCTGAGCCTTGGGTATGTTTATTCTTTTGTTTAAACAAGTCAGAAGGTAAACATGGTAGTGTTGCACTAGTAGGTACTAGTACCCGACCATGATTACTAGATAGCTACAACTCTTGAACCGCTGCAGACTTTCCACTCGTCAGAGAAGCGTCATATGGAATTATTTTTCCGACATGGCCAACAACCAGGGCAAAGTTGTCTGCAAGGTTGTTTTTTTTTTTTTAGAAAACTACTCTGGCAAGAAGTAGAAATGTGTCGAACGAATGGCTAAACGCCTCAATGACTGGTATCCTGCCTTTCCTGCCAAAGAACCTTCATGTGGCCAAAGAACTCTGCAAAAAAACTCTGATATATTACATTTTTGGCCATATTATCATTTCAGTACCGGTATCAAAGTACTTCATGCAGGTATAGTTTCAAAGTCAGAATTTCGGTATTGTGACGACACTACAAGGAACTGTGACTAGACTGTCAGACTTTCCAGGCATGGCTTCTCAAGACTTTTTCGTGGGTCAACTCATGATAGACATGCCTACCAAATTGCATGTAGCCAAGTAAAGGCCGTGTAAAGTAATTTTATGCGTGAGGCTGAAATGGTACCACTATCTGCTAACAGACTTTGACATTTAGCAGGAGTCGCTACCCCTCGAACTACGTAAGAACTTGAGCGCCCTCATTTGCACCAGCAGTTCTCCGGCGCAACTGCAACAAGCAGTTAGCTAGCTACTGTCGCTCGCTAAGCCTACACACCAAAAATACATCTTCCCTTTGGATACTCCTCTGGCGTGGCCACTCTTAAGTGCCTTGTTGTTGACCATGAGTGCACGTATGTCAAACATGTGAAGTCCAAAGTGCATCATGCGGCGCCATTTTAGCCATACCACCCTAAGTAAAAACAAATCCGGTGAATCCTAGTGTACTTTTTGTAACCAAAAACTACTTTCTGTTACCAAATTGTCGAATCATTCGAGGCTGAGGCAACTGGGAACAGCCAGACCGGCACAACATGGCCGCAAACACGCTAGACTCGACTTGCATTGGCACGAAAATAAAGTTAATGTGTTTTTTTATGTCAGGCACGTGGGAGCCAGTCTACCAAAACAGGGCCCAATATCTCCACAGTTGAGTACTCCATAGTGCTCAGTCTTAGCACATTTTCAGAAATTATCTTTAAACGTGTATAATGTATTAAGAAACCAATCAGTGAAATCAGTTCACAAGATCTTTAAAAGAAATGGAAAGCTTCAACTACCCGCGAAGCAACGTCGACAAATCAGGAAGGACTGGCGCAGATGTAAGAGTACACCTCGTGACATTGCAAGGGCAGCCTTCAACCAGCTAAACAATATCTGATGTTATTCAACCATAATCGCTCAGGTCAACGATAAGGCTCTTCAACACAACTGTTGAACCGGTATCACTAGACGGGGCTGAAATGTGGAGAAATAAGTAACCATCACTGGAAGAATCAAAACATTTGGGAAGATTCTGCCGCTGGCTAGGACGCACTCTTCAAAAACAACAAAAAACATCACAGGCAGGGCAGCACTCAGCTAGTACCCAAAGTCCAAAAGGAATCAGAACAGTTACCTACCAGACGACTGACCAGTTAGCTAGCACAGTAAAATTACAAACTCACAAGATTAGTCATGAAAAAAAAAAAATAGTTGGAATACTACAAGAATCAAATTATAATCTCAAGAGAAACATATGGTAGTGAAAAAAAACAAAGAAAAAGAAAAAGGTTGGATAATAAGAAAAAATACATTTTTTTGTAGAAAAAAGAAGTTGAGATATGAGAATAAAACCATTTCGATGTCAAGGGATGACGCGCTACGGCGACCCCAAATGGGACAAGCCGAAATGCAAAGAAAACAAGAATAAAATTGTCATCTTTTGAGAATCAAAGCAGATTTTTGCTTTTGCATCTGCGTTCCATCAACAACAATGCCAACGGCAACATGTCATGACTGTCAGCGGGGCAGTCAGCGTGTCCAATTACGCGTGACCGTTCCAAGAGTCCAAGGCCTGTTTGGAGCGGACAGATAACACGGACGCTGAGGGCAGACTGGCAGTCGTCAATGTGCAGATACCAGACTAAAACAACCGCACAACTCGTGTACTAACAACAACAACAACCAAAAAAAAAGCACAAAGCAGAGCTTAAAACTAACGCATTTCACTCTGGGAGCTTGTGAAAAAATACAAATGCCTCAAAATTGCCAACAATTTCATTTTTTTTCTGCTCAGTCAACATTTGAAGCTGGTGGCTGGGAGAACTGATAGTGAGCCAGGTCATTGATGAACCCCCTAAATTACCCCCACCCACCCCCCACCGCCCTAAAAAAAGTTACATGAAGAACATATAGTTTATTAATTAAATACTGTAGTTCACCACAGTCATATTTTTCAAAGAAAGCGATTATTTTTGAAAAATATTTTTTTTTTCTTGAACAAAAAATTGCAATGTGAGGAAAATTAAGATTACATTTTTTGATTACATTTTAATTTTGTTAGCCAAAAACTAATTTATGACTCTTTTTTTTAGATAAGTAATAATAATACAGGATTTAAGTTGTAACCTTACGAAATAAAGTCAGTTTCTGGCCGAGATAAGACGTCTTTTTTTTTTTTTTTAATTCTTGAACAAAAAGTTATAGTGATACAAGAGTCACGTCTTTCTTAATTTTTAGATTTTTTAAAATTATTTAGAAAAACCAATAATGCTAAAAATAAAATCAAATGTACTAAATTTATTGAGCAAAAAAGGAAAAGAAAAAAAGTTTGAATTCATTTTTTGGGGATGAATTTTGAGATCCCTGATCATATTTGATTCAAGCAAAAATGTGTTTGTTTTTTTAAATAAAAGTCACAATCCAGGAATCGAGTCTTACCCTTACCAAAATAAAGTTTGCCTTTTATTCAAGATAAACACTTGTATATTTTGTAAAAAGCCAAATTGATTTTCACAGTTTTTTTTCTATTTCATATTCATTTAGCCAAAAAATGTAACACTGTGAGGATAAAGTCATCATCTTAAGAGAATACATTCATAATTTTTTGTGATTGAGAAATAGAAAGGTTATAGAAAAAAAGTAATAATACTATGGTAATAATACTACGTGAATAAATACCAAATTTAATTAAATTTATTAAGCTAAAAAACATTCATTGTTTTCGATAAGACATTCTGTTTTTCAAAATAAAAGTCGCAAGATTACGGGAATTAAATTGCAATCTTATGTAAATAAAGTCATAGTTTTCATCTGGATAATGACATGATGACTGAATTTTTTTTCCCCAAGCAAAAGTTGGAGATGTTAGATAAAGTTGCAATGTTACGAGAATAAAGTCACTTTTTTTTTTTATATGGAAAAAATGTCACAATACAATCTTGGAGCACTTTGAAGTTACCATGGGCAGGTATGTCCTTCATCACCATTGCCTTCAAAGACAAATAACATTTAGAAGAGGGTGAGCACAAACTATCCTACCTTGGGCTTTGGTGCCAAGTTGAGTCGCTCTAGTTGCGCGAAATTCAATGTGACGGGTGAAAATGTATCACCGTTTTAATATAGTAATGTTTACTGCCAAACAAGTTCTGAGAAGACGTGAAAAGTTGCCAACCCAGCTCACAGGATTTTCAAACTCTCATAATAAGACTATCATTGGCTCTTCCTCTCATTTTTATCCCGGTGGGCTGCCGGATGATTGAGTGAACCCACCCCCCCTTAATTAATGGGCTAGCGTTGCAGTCATCAGCAGCAGGACTGTCATTAGCCACCACGCTGCTTCAGCAAACACATTGTCATCCCCACAAAGGAGCACTCATGGTGAAATGAGAGGCGTTTCCACACCACCGTCACCTCGGGGGGCCACAGGTAACATACAAGGCACGATGCAGACTTTTCTTGAAAAACAACCATCAAACTGTTGCTCACATCACAGCCAAGTAGTTGTTTACAATACATCACGACCGCATATTCGGAGGATGAAAACACAAAGAGCTTAGTTTTGATAACCATTGTGTTATATATATATATATATATATATATATATAAAAAATTTTTTGCCTTTTTGTTATTGCATCTTTATTTCCTAATTCCTCCATCGTAGAAGTAACATATTCACGTGCCAAGAAACATAACGTCACATCTTCCATTTTTTTTTTGTCCATTACATGTCCATTCCCATTTAATCATAAATCGTGTATCTACTGCGAAAAAGTTCTTAGGACCCAAAAAGTTTGCTCATTCATGATATTGTCCATTCTCTTTGAGCAAATACAGCAATTGGTGAATACCCCAATTCACCATTGAGAACAATCCAGATTTGCTCGAGAAAAAAACTCAAGACACATTTTCAAATATTTTTTTTTGTATTTTACCCCATCTGTCCATTTTGAACACAAAGGTTTGCCCACAGCTGGTCTATAAACGCTTGGGGGGAAAAAAGGGTACACGTTAACATTCACTCAGGTGACACACAAAGTCCTTTTTTCTTTTAGACGACAGTTACGGGAGTTCAAATGTGGCTTAAAAAAGTCAATAAAGATTTTACGACTGGCGACAGATGGACCGCGGAAAAAGATGACTTCCATACTATTTCTGAAAAGAGAAAAAGAAAAAGAAAAAACAATTGATAATCAGCAATCTCAGACCAAATTGCACTCAATCGGGGTGCGTCCATGACGTCGAGGCAACACAAGCAGAAAAGTGATGTAGTATATATTCTTTATCCTCTCCAAAGAATGAATATTACTGCCATACTGAAAGAGAGAGCAGCTCTGTATAGGTGATCCTGCCCCCAGGTGACCAAGGCACGAACAACAGAACAAACAGAACATTGAAAGGCAAAAGTACCAAGACTGGTACTCCTACCACACTTTCATCATCATTGCTCTAAACGATTAAAGGATTTTCAAAATAGCTACCCATTACATAGAAAATCATTAGTTGTTGATAAACCTCTATCAGACTATTACAATGGAGAAAATGTGATTTTGGATTGAGTGTTTTGAGTTACCACTGTGGTCACAAAAAGAATTAGATTCATATTCCAGGGCATCGCTTTAGTTATTTTGGATTACTTTTTTTTTCTTTTTTTTTACTCATATTATTCTTAAGTAACAGTACCCTTACTTGAGTACTGTTTGTGGCTCACTTCACATTTGAACAGCGCTACAAAATATCCAACTAACTGTATTTAAAATGAACTTGTATGATTTGAATCAATGTAAAATCCATAGCTATGTATCCTTGGGTCCTTTATTTGAACAAAAACAAAATTAAAGTCGATTTAAGGAGGCATTTTGATTTCAACCTCCGGTAAAGAATTGATCTTGACTTCTACATAATGACTTTTGATGTTCAGTCACTTCAGATGATACGAAGGGATCGAAAGGAACGCCTTTGAAGAGTCGTCGCTGCGTTGGACTACGATCACGACTTCCTATCTGATTTTTTTTCCCCCTTGAACGTGGTGTCTTAAAACGATATTAATTTCGGTTGACAAGACCGCTCGGTGGCGTTGTGCGGCTAGCTCAGCGAGCAGGTAGCGTCCATTAGCTCCCAGTCCTTCATTAGCTTTCCTACCTTACCCGCGGATGCTTCCACCAGAGCAACCTTGACGTCAGCTCCAGTCCACGGCAGCAGTCGCACGGACACGCCAGCGATATCACATTTGATTTGCAGGCGAACGGCAGGGAAGTAGGAATGTGTCAGACAGCGGCGATGGTCTGATTCCGCCGCTTCATTTTCTCACTTTGATCTTCCCATTGAAACGAAACACTCAGCGGCGAGCAAAGGCGCCTGGTGGACAGCGCTGGAGTTATGTTCCGGTGTGACGTCACACGTACGCCCCGCGTGGTTCACTCGGGTACTGCAACATCCTCATAAATAAAAAAAAACAAATTATAACTAAAATGTATGTTTCGTGTTGCTGCATGTATGAATGTATGTATTATAGTCACTCAGAAATGCATTGTTTTTATGCACTTTATTGTCGCCAAAAAACCACACATTTTGGTGGTACAAAAAAAGCTGGGCTCGTCCGGGATTTGAACCCGGGACCTCTCGCACCCAAAGCGAGAATCATACCCCTAGACCAACGAGCCACTCTAGATACCTGGTAGGCCTGAAGGTTTACTCTACTCGTTTCTGGTTTCACTAAGCCACGTGGACTACCTCTGAGGTGCGTAGAGTAGCCAAAATTGTACGGTTACTTTGGAATAATATAATTCAAATCAAAGTAAAAAGTACTGCTCCAGGACAGAAGACTGTATTTATGTGTTCTTTATGTTTCCGTAGTGTAAATTCTTTGGTTACTTAGCTTAGTTTGTCTCCCACTGGCTATTACTTTTGTATAATTTGTATTTCTGTTAAAACGTATATTTACTTGTTTTGGCGTTTAACGGCCACCATAGGAATCCACCTTCTATGAAAATACGTGTAGTCAGTATTTTACATGAAACATAAACTAGTTGACATGTTTGGAGTCCAAAGCATTTTTTTCCTTTTCTGGGAGCCGTTTTGATGGCAACACTGAAACGATAAAGATAGATAAAAAAAAAACTTCAGAAAAATGAGATTCTGTGTCGTGGATGCCATCTTTCTCCGCATATATTTCGAGCACACACAGCGCATGCTCCGTGTCATGCAACCTAATCCCCCTTCCCCAAACACACATACACACACACGCACACACGTACACACGTACACACGTGACGATGCGTCATCCGGAAGTTAATGTGATTGCGGAAGTGTTCGGATGTCTCGTAGTCGCAGTTCCCTCCATTAATCTAGTTTGCGAGTCCGTATTTGGATCCCCATTTGGGCTAGATATATGTAGGATCTCCTTTTTGCACCGCGACCAGGTAAGGAAGTCGCTCAAGTGCCTATGCGGTCGTTTTGTTCCTCTTTCTGTTCCGTTTATGTTGAAAATAGCCAGGTTAGCTACGCGCGGCTAACGCGACATCAATGGCATGTAGTCATCTGATTATGTTAAATTAAACATTTCGGAGCAGTATGAGAGAGAAAAGTAGCATATTTTAATGTAGGACACATTCATGCCACTTCGATTGTTGTGGTGTTATTAAATGACGTTTAAACTGACCTTGTGTCGTTTGTCCCACATGATAAGTGGCAATTAAATGAGACTATTCTGGTTCTAATTGTGTTTTTACACTTCGAGCAGTGAAAAGGTGCCATATAAGGTCTGTTATTCAAAAGTTACGAAGTACGAATAAGCGTTTCCCATTGAGCCATGGATCACATTTCACATTACAAAAACCTCACAGCTCACCACCAAACAAAACTTCCACAAAGAGTATATAAGCAAAAGTAATGTTGAAATCTTCTCAATTTAAAAAGTAATGTTGAAATCTTCTCAATTTACTTACTTAACGTGGAATCTGGGCTGGTAAAGCTATTTTTCTGTCGTATGAATGCAAACAGTTGGAAACAACAGTTTGTACCTTCTGCCATCTAGTGAGAGAGCATTTTATTGTTCTGCCTGTTAGGAAATGTTGCCAACACAGATGAACAAAGGTACATCATAGAATCTAGCTCAATGTAGCAGAGTAAAAGTATTGTTTCATCCTAACATATATACTCAAAGTAAAAAGTATGTTAATATATAATGATAGAGTAATATATAAAATAATAAAGTTATATTTTTGTAATTCACTTGTTAAAATGTCTATCACCTTGTTAAATTTTGATTTAAATATCATAACATTCCAATCCGATAATGTTCATCTTGTCTTCTTATTCGTTAATTGAGTTTCAAGTCTCTTTTGTTTCGACAATGACAATGATCTTCCTATTTTTGAGAAGAGAAAAACTCTCTTACCGTGTTGACAGCTTCGACTGCAGTGACAGACGAAACTGTCAGCACGGTAAGAGAGTTTTTCTCTTCACAAAAATAAAAAGATCATTGTCATTGTCGAAACAAAAGAAACTTGAAACTCACATAACATTCCAACTTTATCTTGGAAAAGTACAACTTCCTCCAGACAAAATACAATTTAACTCATATAAAAATAATTTGCAATCGCAATTTTACAACTTTTTCATTTCTCTGGCATTTAGTGGTACGTAGTAGTTATGTTCAATAAATTGTAAGGGGGTCTGTGGGAACATTTTGTAAGGGGTCCTGGCACCCAAAAGGTTTAAGAACCCTAATCCTATGTGAATGCTCAGTTTTGAATGTGTCAAAATTAGGGCAAAATAGAGCTGCATCTATCAAACATGTTCAGAATCAAATAGTCAACAGATTATCCCATTAATTAATCAAGTAATTTGATTTAAAAAAGGAAAAACATATTAACCTCGTTAACGTGCATGAGGTCTCGTGTCCTCTCGTTCTGCTGTAGTATCTGTGACTTTGAGTGTGGATGACTTGAGTGACATTTGTGTCAGCAAATGAGACTGTATAATTGGTCCCCGTGTGGCAAAAGGATCCCTGCAACGCTTTGAGGCATACTTTTCTTCTAATTGAATTATTTGAGTTATTCAATTTAATCGTTGCAGCCCTAGCATTCATGTTTCTCGTGTTCCAGGTTGGGCCACGGCCATGGCGGACCACAGCGACATCAGTCTGCCACCGGAGGAGCGCGTCCGCATCCTTACCAAGAAGGGGAGCTGGGTGGACATCAACGATGAGGTGCCCCTGCGCCGCTACTTCCGCTCGGGCATGGAGATGATCCGCATGGCCAACATCTACGCCGAGGAGGGCAACATCGAGCGTGCCTTTGTCCTCTACAATAAGTACATCACGTAAGAGATGCTTCCCCAGGACAGCGTGGCGGTGTTCCCCAGGGATCTTGACCTTCTCGTTGTCAATCCCCCTCCCCTTTCCCACATAGGCTCTTCGTAGAAAAGCTTCCCAAGCATCTGGATTACAAAACAGCGAATATTCCAGAGAAAAAGGACACGCAGAAGGTACGCACAAAATGTCTCTCTCAAACGTTTTTTTTTTTTTTACTTTATGCTTTCTTCTCATTCGTTTTATCCTGCAGAAATTGAAGGATGTGGCTTTTCCTCAAGCTGAAATCCTGAAGAAAGCACTTCTTAAGAGATTTGAACAAGACTACGATCAGTATCGCGTCAAGAAGGTAAACACGACTTGCATACTACACTCCTAATAAAGAGAGACGGGTATTAATAGTTGGCAAAACAATCACCTTGAATGACCACATTCCTCATTCAAACCGGCTGGATCCACACCACACGGTTCAAGTGACTTGTTAAGTTTCTAAATCTGCTTCCTTTTAGGAAGATACTGTACATAAATTAAGGCACATGAGAGTAAAGACATAACATTTGGTGTAAATGTGGTACATTACAGGTTTGTAGGACATTTTTCATGATGTAAATGTGGTGCATTAGAAGCGTGCATACAGAAAACTAACTTAAAAATGGGAAAGAAAACAAACATTGACTTTTGGGTGGATATGGTACATTAAATGTCTTTGTACAGGAAATACGATGTGGATTTGCTGCTGTACTCGTATATTTAATCAAACACATGGTTTCCCCTTTTAAAAAAAAGTCTGCTCGCTTCACAAATAATACAGAGCACCACAGATGGGTATACGCTAAATACCGTGCATTAGAGGTGGAAATACATGAAATATGATGGTACAGTAGATGTGCTATTGACATGAATAACGATGTAAGTACGGTTCATTACAAGTGCATAGAAGATTTAATATGACTCTGTGGCCCTTCCAGAAAGCGGAGGAAGAGGCTTTGGCTCTGCAGCAGTCGCGTCAACGGGCCCTGGACGCCGAACGGGAACGCGTGGCCGAGATGCAGCGGCGGCAGCAGGAGCAGGAACAGTTCAGTGCCTTCGAGGAGATGATCCGGCGCCAGGACCTGGAGCGAGAGCGCCAACGCGTTCTCCTGGAGTTCGGCCAGCCCTCCGCGCCTCCCCCGGACACGCCGCTCATCCCGGGCATCCAGGGCCCGCCCGTCATCTCGCCCACCCCGCCGCACAGCCCCAGGGACACGTCCGGGAACCGCCCTCCCTCGTCCGTATCCCCGCCCAGCTTCGACCGTTCCCTTAAGCCTGGCTCTCTGGTCAGCCCTGGGAACAACGGTGAGTCATGGACATAAAGAGATGATTTCTATGGACCCCCCAGAGATGACATGTGGGGGGAAAATGTTTTTAATTGTGGCCAGCAAGTTAATTTAAAACGAGTTTAACATTCTGAATTATAGCCACAAAATACTAAATTGTGGCCAGAAAATGAAAATTGATATTATATTAGAGCTGTCACTGACAAATCCTTTTAGAATCGGTTATGCTATTGATTACTCCACCGATTACTCTTGTAATTTCATTCACATTTCTCACAATAATCACGGCACTTTATCACTTTATACTCGGACTCAATCACTGCTTAGCGATGCCTTGGCAGACCAAGCTACGCTAAGCTAAGTTAGCTGGATAAGCTTTAACATGCACCAAGACAAGTTTAACTAACTGGTCATGACAATTTAGTGGAAGGCAAGAAGTTTCGAGGCAGAATTGTTTGTGTCGACCAATGCTTGGGGACAACTTTTTTTTTTCTCCCCCAGTCCTGTATTATATTATTATCATTCCTCGATATTTGAGTAAGCATATAACTATTTCTTTGTCACTACCAGTTCACTCGAACACCGGCTCGTAAAACTAGAAGAGACGTAGAGTTATTGATGGGAATGATGTTATAGATATTTTGTGAACACAAATTGGTATATTGTGGACACAAAATGGAATTTTGTGCGCACATGATACAGTATCTATATCGTGGCCACCGTTAAGCAAAAATGCCCGTGTTATGTGACGATTCATGTTATGTCGGGATTTTCTCCATTTTCCTCCACCCGTTGTCGGCAGACCTAACGGTGGATGCCCTCCGCCAGCTGCTCGTGCCGTCGGAACTCTGCCGAAGTTTCCTGCGGCTGGCCGAGGCCAACACCAGCCGGGCGGTCGAAACCTGCGGCATCCTCTGCGGCAAACTGGTAAGTAAGATAAACATTCGAAGTCGGAATTTGCAATAGCGGCACATGCATACGATAGATATGACGTCCCCAATTTCGTCGATAAATATTTTTAAGTGACGTGATTTGAAACGGCGACAGTTGCGTTCAAAACAAATTCTGCCTTTTTACGCCTTTGATACTATACCATTTTTTTTTCTATTCAAAAATACTATTGTATTTATGTAAATCTTGAAGACTTGCACTTATCTCTAACAAAAAAGAAGACTTTCTCAAAGAAATCCACTTCCCCCCCTCAAAATCTAATTTCATTTTGAAAAAAAAAAAGTTACGTTTCTTTATATACAAAATGATGTATTTTTATCTCAAAGGAAAAATACTTGTTCTCAAAAAGTTCAACTTTGATTTTGTGAATTAGGCTTCTTTTCTTCATTAAAAATACAACTTTATTTGCGAAAAATCCTCCCGCATTTGTAACATAAATCTTTGCCATACATCTTTGCCATTAAAGCTAAGGGAGCATGTTTTATTTGTACGTATTAACATTTACATTGGTTAAATTTCCTTTATTTATTTCTTTTTTACTCTTTTTTTTTTTTTTTTTTTTTTTTTTACTCTTATCAGCATTCAAAAAAAAAAGAAAAAAAAAGGATATTTAAATCTTTGTTGCAAATCTTGGCACCTCCACCACTTGTCAGTAAATTCAAACCAATACATTTGTTGCTTTTCGACATCATAATTTTAACAGTGATTAACTTCACTTCACAGTTAATTGTTATGAGTTTGGGGTGGTAGCGGCGCTAAAAGTCTGACCAAGTATTCCCATTTTTTTTACTTTCCAGACCAGAGACACATTCACCGTGACGCACGTCATCGTCCCCAAGCAGTGCGGCGGCCCCGACTATTGCGACACAGAGAACGAGGAGGAGCTCTTCCTCATACAGGACCAGTATGATCTCATCACCCTGGGCTGGATCCATGTGAGTCAACCTCTGAATCAGAAACTTCTCTCGGTGCAGTCGTGCTCCACTGCAAACGTGAAAAACCTGTCACGCTGACATTCGCCTTGTGAAGCACGCCGCACAGACAAGACGTTTGACTTCAAGCTCACCTACTTCCTGTCACTCATGCGGGAGTCCAGTAGTGATATATTTTCGCCAAACATGGGTCACACAAATTGAAGTCCTTTATTCCGAAGAGTTGGTAAATAAAATAGTCAGCCAAATTCACTTGTGAGTGTTGGTTGTTGAAGGCGTGTTGCTCCGGATTATTACCTGTAAGTGTGCATTTAATGTGACTAGCAATGAAACAAAATTAAAACAACTTGATACAAATATGCAATGATTATTTCAACTCACGACAAAAACACGCTAAACATCAACATAGGAAGGAAGTCCAAACCTACCAAAATAAAAGCAGTTACAGATCGCAGAATTTTGATTTGTTTATGTATTTGTGTTATTTCTTTTTCATATTTTATTTGTGTTTTATTGTATTGATTTAATTGTGAAATTATTTCAGTTTCTTTTTTCTTCATTATTTTGTCTTTATAGACGCACCCAACCCAGACGGCATTCCTGTCCAGCGTGGACCTGCACACGCACTGCTCGTATCAGATGATGCTGCCCGAGGCCATCGCCATCGTTTGCTCGCCCAAGTTCAACGAGTGAGGCTTGCCCGTCGACGAAAAAAAAAAAAAAAAAAAAACCTGTCGTGTGGACCAAAGAACAAAATATCCTTTCTTCCAGGATCGGCTACTTCAGACTGACAGATCGGGGAACCAGTGAGATCTCGTCATGCAAGCAGAAGGGCTTTCATCCTCACAGTAAAGACCCGCCTCTCTTTACAGTGAGTTCACTTCACGACACAAACGCGAGGAATAGAGTTCGAACTTCCAGTTAACCGGATACAACCGTGCCGATTATTGGGACCTGGTGCACGAAATCCATTAACACAAGCGGTTACGCATGTTAAGACACCTGGGAACTGTTTTGAATTTTGAAAAATGACAAATGTGCCCTCTTGATTTGTAATGAGTTTGTGTGTTTCCCTTTGAACGCAGCACGCCGGCCACGTCACCATCTCCAACGACGCCGTCTCCGTGATGGATTTGCGGTGATTTTAGGAATTTTTTTTTTCTTTTCTTTTGTCCTCCTCCTGTTCCTCCTCCGACGACACTCAAAGACTGTTTTTTTACGACACCAGAGAGTTTTTATTTGTTTCCGAGACATGTGTTCATATCATTCTGCGGACTAGAAGTGTTCTCCAAGGGAACGAAAACAACAACAAAAAACAAACATCATCACCCTCATCGCATTTGTGTCCGCATTTCCAATGTGTTTGTGTTCTTCTACAAGTTTCCGCCTGACTGATTTAAGTGCCAAGGACGACAACGTGGATGGCATTGGATGCTCAGACTGCATATTTGATTTGTTCAAGGCGGTTGGAACTCAGGTGCAAACCCATCAAACATCTCAAACTTTTTTTTTTGTTAAGGGCGTCAGTAGAAGCTTGTGTTCCTCGCGTATCCTTGCTTCAGAAAGCGTGAATGTAAAACTCCACTAACTTCCCTGGTTTGCGACCCTCGTGTTGAGATTGTGAAGAATTATACCCCCCCCCCCCATGTGCATATGCAAATATCTTCCATTGATAAAATGCCAAGATGAAATAAACTAACTGTACATGAGTTGGGCATTTTTGTCTCCTTGCCTCTGTCATAAACAGCGTGAATTAACAATGTTTACATATTTAAATCCAAATGTTGTGATGTTCTATTTTTTTTTTTTTGTATTCAAAGATATACTGAATGTGTGTTTTGTTTCATATAAAGAATAACTCACTCTATTTGGACCTGTTCTTTGCGGTAAGGATTTGATGACCACATGCATAGGAATACATGGTGTGTTATTATAAATAGTGTACATATTTTAGTTAATAGTACTTCAATTTATAGGTTAGGCTAAATAATATAGAATATTTAGCCAAATGATTTGAGAAAGATGCCATTTAAAAATACTAATGTATTTGAAAATGTTGTATAGTAATAGGCAATGTGTTATGGTAATAGTACAGATGCTCTAATGGTAATTAGAATGTTTTTTATACAAAGATGAGGATGAACATGAATATAAATAAGGCACTTAATATGAATTGTGGACTATAATAAATGTATACATTGGATTTTAAATATATTGTGATATTAAAAAAAGTGAGACACAAGACAAGATTGAATTTTAAAACCTGATTTAAAAACAAAAAATATAGTGGAAAGCCTACTAGAACATCTGAACTTTATTTGGGGTTAATCAGCGGCACTTGTGTGCAGACTTGTGTGGAATGTGAAGTGAACAATTCTGAACACACCCACATAACTAGAGTAGTTATAAAATGTGTGCACACTTACGCAAACAGTATTTCTATTTTTAGTCACCCTAGTCCAAAAGATTTTTTTTTCCATTCAGTTGCACAGGTTGTAGGGCACATTAATGGTAGAAAATCTTGTGGTCTAATTTGTTTGAATACCACAAAAATGTCATTTTGAAACCATAGTTATCCAAATTGTTTCAGACAAAGATG
Organism: Filicampus tigris; assembly: GCF_054856515.1. NCBI lineage: Eukaryota > Metazoa > Chordata > Actinopteri > Syngnathiformes > Syngnathidae > Filicampus > Filicampus tigris. The sequence goes on from NC_141221.1 coordinate 1,999,786, forward strand.
ACGGAGATTTAAAATCACAACCATTATCAATGTACCCAAAATGACTTGTTATAAAGTCTCCTTTTCAATAAATAATTAATTCATTCATTCATTCATCATACATTTTGCACTATAGTAAATTCATTTGTACGTACTCTCAAAGTACTTCATCAAAAATATTTCACAACAAACTATGACAATAATCAACAGATTTAAAATTATTTAAAATATATGTTTCCTCTATAATAAATTGTACGGATTCTATCAAAATGTAAAATGATTTACAATATGAAAAAAAGTCATGTCATGTCACAATATGAAAAAAAGTCATAAGTCAATGTTAATTTCATACAAAGATGAGATTAATGTCCCCAAAAATATTTCTCGCTTATGTGCTATGATGGGTATGACCTATATTAGTGATTAAAACCATGCTAAAAATTATTAAAAAGCTAAAAATCATTTTTCAAATTTAAGCAGTAAGTTTGATTGTCTGTGGAGGGCGCTTGAGTGTCTTCCCGCTAAAAGAAAGACGATGAAAAAGAAGAAGAAGAAGACGCGCATCAACATCTGGGTCTCTCTGTAGTTAGCTAAGCAGCACTCGGAACTTCGTGGACTAAAAGCATTATTTAGCTCGTTTAGTTACAAAAAGACGAAAACATGGGGAAGCGACAGCACCAAAAGGACAAAATGTAAGTTTACATTACGTGTAATTGTGTTACATTATGTACAGTCACCACACAGCCAAAACGCGCCGGTTGTTTTTAGCTTTCGTGGCTAATGCTAACAGGCTAACGAGCTGACTAAATCTCTAAATTCACGTACTGGTCAAACCTATTTAACAGTCATTGAATTGTATGTTTACCTCGACTAAAAGCCTCGTTTACTTATTCTTGTCCACCCACACAGGTACATTACGTCTACAGAGTACACCAACTTCTATGGAGGCAAGCGGGCAGGTAAATGTAGTGTTTAGATGAGTTAAATTAACTTTTAAACTAATCACATTTTTTTGAATGTACGCCGGGTTAGTAAATGATTACACTTAATCTACTTAAATGGTGTGTTTTTTAATTGAGATTTTCCTGAAATAAAAATACTAATAGAAGCCTTTTCCTTATATATTACAATATTACTTATAGTTTTTAATAGAATTTGTATAATTTTCTTTCCAGTATGGCACTCATTGATAATATTTATATAATGTTAACCTTTTTCCTGATTTGTGACGCTTCCTCTTTGTTTGCAGTCCATTTGAATTCCAGTCTATTATGCTGAATATGTAACTATTAATTGTGGCGTTTGTCATCATTTGTTTCGTTTTGGTTGTTAGAAATCCCGCAGAACAACTTCAGACGGCTTCCCTTCGACCACTGCAGGTGAGCCATTTTGTCAACTGGCCTTATGTTGAAATGTACACCAAAGCACACTCACAACACAAACCTTTTTTTTTTTTCTTCCTTCTCAGCTTGTCCCTTCAGCCGTTTTCTTATCCCGTGTGCACTGCAGATGGCGTCGTCTTTGACCTGCTGTGAGTATGTTCACTTTTGAATGAGCAGATTTTATTTTTGAATTGTTTAAGATGGATCCTTTCTCTCTTTTAGGAGCATTATTCCTTGGATCAAGAAGTATGGGACTAATCCCATATCTGGAGAGGTAACATGAAACATTTTGGGGAATACACTGAACCCCTGCATATTCAACGTGCCCAAAATACTGAAAAATGTGTTTGGGGGAAGATTAAGGGACTTATAAATTGTTATATCACCAAAACCTTTTGGGAAAAAAATCAGTAATTTCTCAAAATAAATGTTGACAAAAATAATCAGAAAAATAATCTTGGAAAAAAATACTTAAAAGATCACCTATTGTACACATTTTTTAAAGCACAACTTTAAACTTGTAATATTAACAAAATTATTTAAAAAAATAAAAAATGATATTGGCAATACAAACATTGACTTTGTTTTCGTAGAGATTTCCTGTTGTGGTGTGACATTCTTTTTGTATGCAGAAACTGGAGGCCAAGTCGCTGGTCAAGCTCAACATTTCCAAGAACAATGACGGTAATCGTCAACAATTAAACGTTTGATATTTATGAATGCAATACAACCAGCAAACATGCTTTTTCTTTTCTTCTCAAATATCTTTACTACCTATTCGTGAATTGATTAGACTTTAAACATTTCCTTGCTTTTTCACCAGGCAAATATCACTGTCCCGTTCTGTACTCTGTCTTCACAAACAATTCTCACATCGTCGCCAACAAGGTCACTGGCAATGTCTTCTCCCATGAAGTGAGTCACAACAGTGCACACACACACACACACTAATTAAAAAAATACACTAGTAGTAGATGAAAAATACCCACATTTTACGAAACAAATACAAAAACTTTAAGGAATGAATATTCAAATGTTAGTAGAAAAACACAAACATATTAGCTCTGATGCTAAATTCCACTAGCGCTGAAAATCCGTGTCTGCTGTGTGTGCTCGTGCGTGCTTGCGTGTGTTCAGGCAGTGGAGCAGCTCAACATCAAGACCAAAAGTTTCAAAGATCTGCTGACTGATGAAGAATTTACCCGAAAAGACATCATCACACTTCAGGTCGGTTTAATTTGAAGTGTGTCATTTGAAATACTGATCAATGAGAAACTTGATGACCATGTCGTTCTCCCTGCTAGGATCCAACCAACCTGGACAAGTTCAACGTCTCTAACTTTTTCCACGTGAAAAACGACCTCAAAGTGCTGGATCCGGGTCAGATTTCCATCAGAGCTTTCTATTCTTTGTGTATGTATATTTAAAAAAAATAAAAAATAATAAGGGTGTTTGTTGTGATCCAGATGAGGAGAAGGCCAAGCTGGATCCCTCGTACCACTTGAAGACCACCAACCTGGAGACCCGGGAGACCCTGGCCGAGCTTTATAAGGACTACAAGGGGGACCAGCTGCTGGCTGCGACCATGAAGGAGCCAGAGGCCAAGAAGACGGACAAGCTCAACACGGTAAGTAGATGTAGTAGACACTGAAGTTTGTTTGATTCCAGATTTGCGACATGAGAGGCTGAGGCTGTACGTGGCAGCCATGTTGAAGATGAAGGTTGTCGTGTGCAACGTGTCCACACGAGGGAGCCAAACACTAGCTCACGAGCTCAGAGATGGCAGAAAAACGCCAGAAGCTGAAATCCAACAAAAGCTAAAGCTGCGATGCTCAAAATATTGCGAAAAAAATTGAAAGATGCAAAAAAAATGGACTTAAAAAAAAATATTTGAAAACATTGCAAAATTACAAGACAAAAATGCACACATTACAAAAAGTGTTTTAAAAAACAAATGTAAAATGTATTTGATGAAAATTATGTATTAGGAAAAATTCAAAATTCGAGCTTGCCTGAGGTCTTAGTTTGAGCTGACATGGAAAATTCGGGCATTGATCTGTGAACTGTTGTTCCTATTTGTGTACAAACGATAGAAAATTTACATTTTTGTATGCTGTAAATCCTCAGTAAATAAGGATTGTTCATAAAAATGGAACAGAATTATTTGTCGATAAAAAATGATGTAAACCATATGACGCTGATAGATGAAATTAGAAAAACACACAAATATTTAGGCAAACAAAAAACACAAACTACACAAATATTTGAATGAAAGCGGTAGGAAAAATACAAAGATAATTTAAAAACACGCTTTTGAAGACTCTACAAATCTGAGAGAGAAAAAAATACCACACCCCAGAAAACACTCTTTTTGACTTCAATGAATTCACTTGTCTTGATTTTTAAATCTTAACTTGCACACAACTGAGAAATTAATTCAATTTTATCAGTCAAGAAAACACCAATTATCTGTTCTGCATAAAAAAAGTATTCGACTCTTTTAGTAAAGCCTTTCTACAGGTGCACTTTGACTGATGATAAGAGTTCATTAAATATGAGCCTGTGTGCTGTGCTAGCGCCACCATCCGTGTGCTCTCTTAGTGGCAGAGGTGTCTATAATATGGGTGTCTCGTGTTTGGCGGAGGAAGTGAAGAGAATTTAGGTCAAGACGGCGCAGTGCGCGAGCTAACGTCTGCACGATAGCTAGAGCACGTATCCACTTACCGATGAAGATTTGGGAGTATTCGTCTTCCCCTGAAGCCATCAAGAGTGCGCAATCATCTCCCCCCCAGTGTTGGGCATTCATTCACATGACGCTCCCCTTCCAGCACTCATCAGGTTACATAGAGCTCTACCTTATGTGCAAAGTGTGTTTTTAGGTGTAGTAGTAGTCGGTGATGATTCAGAAGTGGAAATCAGTGTTTGTCCTTCAGGCTCACTACTCGACGGGAAGGGTCGCCGCCTCCTTCACGTCCACGGCCATGACGCCGGCCACCACCAACCAAGCAGGCAAGTCAGTTAAGTAGCTGGAAAACGTGCTCACATTCTGTACTTAAAGCGGAAGTCAACCCAAACATATTTTTTTCAAGAATATGTTCCCAACAGGCCCACTAGTTGAAACAGAGCATTCTGATTAATTTTGCATTTGTGGAATATAAATGAAGCAGCAAAATGCACTCGTTTTTAGCCATCTCTGGGGGCGGCCATTTTGTCTTCTGTCGACTGAAAATGACATCACAACTGCTCACAGCGACCAATCACAGCTGACCTGTTTTCTGCATCTGAGCCGTGATGTATGTTTATAATAATATGTTCAATGCGTCTCCACTAGTATAAACATGTTATTGTGATGATGTTGCGTTTGTGGCATATTTGAATTAAAGAGGAAGCCAACGCAAACATTTTTTTGTTTTGAGTATGTTCTATGCAAGCCCACTAGTTGAAACAGGGCATTCTGATAAAGGGAGTTATAATAGAATAAGTGTTAATCCACTCGTTTTTAGCCATCTCCGTCAGTGGCCATTTTGTCTTCTGTCGAGTGAAAATGACATCACAACTGCTCACAACGACCAATCACGGCCCATCTTCAGAAAACAGGTCAGCTGTGATTGGTCGTTGTGAGCAGTTATGTCGTTTTGAGTCAACAGAAGATAAAATGGCGGCCCCCAGAGATGGCTAAAGACGACTGCATTTTGCTGCTTAACTTATATTCCACAAACGCAAAATTCATCAGAAGGCTGTATTTCATCTAGTGAGCCTGCTGGGTAAGATATTCTTGAAAAAAATATGTTTGGGTTGACTTCCGCTTTAAGTACAAAAGATGAAACACACTGTCCAGCCATTCAATCCCAGGAATTTATTTATATTTTTTTCAAATTTTTTCAAACGTTCGGGTAAAAGACGGTCTGACAATGTCTGGCAGTGAATGAGTTAAAAGGCCCATACACTTTTTTTTTTTCTTGCTCTGATTTTTCCCATTCTAGGTGAATTGGGATTACCCAAATTTTTTATATTTGCTGAATGGCAGACTAAAGAGAGAAGGATATTTTGGGAACAATTTTCCATTGCTTCCTTCAAAGTCCAAAGTTTACATCCAAAGAGGTTACTATGCAGAAAATGATGTCAAGCGTCGGATAGGTTAATTGACAACATTGAAGTTATTTAGTAGAGACACACCAGTGGATGTATTTGAAGGCACACCTGAAACAAACTGCTTCTTCGTATAAAGTCAAAAGAATTCCGCCAAGACATTAGGAAGAAGAATTGCGGACTTGCACGAGTCATCCTTGGGTGCAATTTCCACATGTCTAAAAGTTCCATGTTGATCTGTCCAAAAAAAAAAAAAAGGACATATAAACCGTGCGAGATTTGAAGTGGAGTAAATCAAGCGCACACGCCTGACTTCAATTTGTATTTCTTTCTTTTATTCGTGACGCAGATGCCATCGCAGACGACACAGTGCGCTACAGCTACATCAAGAAGAAAGGTTACGTCCGCCTGCACACCAACAAAGGAGACATCAACGTCGAGTTACACTGTGACAAGGTATGTTTCTTTTTTTTTTCTTCTTTTTTTTCACGATTGGTCATCACTTTGGCCAATCAGGATGCTGCTTGGACACACTCCCCCTCCTGCTCCCCCAGCGCTTTCCACAGTGCTCTATTTGCGTCCCGCTGTTTAGGAATTAATGAGCGGCGCTTGCATGTCGCATACGCTCTCCATCACACAGATCCTCAGCTCACCTTCCTCCGCATGTCTCGGACCCTCCGGCTGCACACCCCCCGCCCCTCTGAAAGGACATGTGACAAATCCCTCCAGCACCACTCATTGGTCACGGCGTAACATGACATCGCAATCCACGTTACCGTGGATACTCCTCAGCTGAGTGGGATGAAATCGGGTGCGAGGGGGCGGTTTGGGTCGCCTGACTCGGTGTCATGTTTCGGTTCATTGGAATAATTACAAGTAGTTTTGCATCATTTCATAAGGACAGGACTTGGTATGCATCGGCAGTAAGAGACGAAACCTGAGCTGTGCCGCGAAAAGCCAAGACTAATTGCCACATCGCCCAAGTGTATTTATAGTTAACTCTTTCAATGGCAGCCATTTAAAAAAATAATAATTAAAAAAAGACAATCTACTGAGTGCCAGACAATTTAGAGCATTCTGACTGATCTGTCAAGGCTCAAAGAATATTTCGTTTTATGTAGACACAGAAACTACCAAATGAAAGGTTAGACTCCTTTCATCACACAAAAAAAGCTTCAGTTTCAACCTTTTTCCATTTGGTAATTTGGTAATCGGCAGTAGAACACGAGTTGGTTTTACCCAAATAACCTTTTGTTGGGCCCAAAAATGCAGAAAGCAAGCGTTTTGTGGAAACAAGTCACTATTATGAGAATCATTTTTGCTTTAGTGACGCCTCAGACATCTGAACAGTCCTTTTCTTCTATAAAATACCAGCAGCAACAATGAAAATGTGCTTTTGATAGCAAAATAATGCATTTACAAACAAGCAACGGTGTAACAATTTTACATTTGACAAAATTCACAAACGATTTGCACACTAGTATCAAGTTGTAGTAGTAATTAGTAGTGTGTGTGTATGTACACGTACGCTTCTACTTGTAAACTAAAATAATCTGTCATCTTTTCTCTCTTTTGTGACACTCTTTGTAGTAGATTTAACATGACAAACACTTTGATCATTAGCTGCTTGCAGTGGTCAAATTTCCAAAGATCCGCCATGTTCACTGGTTTCTGCATTCCATTGATATGGCGATCTCATCCAAAAGAGACCCAATGCTGCCATCTGCTGGCCACATTTAATGCCTTTTTTTTTTTCCATCTTAATCAACTCATTCAGTGCCAAGGAGATATTTTGTCTTTTCACAGTCCAGCCATTCAATCCCTGGAACGTATTTTATATATTTTTCAAACGTTTATTTGAGTTAATGATCAAACCAGAGTTAGCCAAGACTTTTCTCCACCCACTCCCTTAAAAAAAAAAAAACAATCATGTTTTTTGCGGGTAGTGAAGACTCATGGGTGTGTCCATCTTGGAAATGGGAGTTGGCCCAGTATTGCGCAAATACATCAGGAAAAGTGTTGAGTGCCGTCAAGGTCTGCCCCCTATATGTCAAAATTGGAACTAAACTTTGCTTTCAAGCAGTAGTCATCTGAAAGACAATACCGGACATTTTCCCCCCTCATCGCATTTCTGCTTCACTTAAAAACGACAAATATTGGAGCCAGCCCACTTTGTTGACAAAGTGTGACGAAAATTTGGAGCCGTCGCCACTGTTGTCGCGGTTTTGTGCAGCTCGCCTCAGGGCAGAGCCTTTCGGCATGTGAGCGGGCGCCACGGGCCAACCTTGTTCCCACGCTGACATCGCCGATCACGATGCACAGCCTCTCGCCGCGCGTCTCGAAAATTTGATTGCTGAGCTTTCTGGAGCTCGGATCCACACAAAGGCGCGCGCACACACGCACACACAGAGTCATGTTCAGGCAGCCAGTGTGGAGTTTTCCTAACCTGGCCATGTGGTTTTAAGGCGAACAAAAGGCGAGTATTGTCAAATGGCTTTGATGCCTTGGGCAAGGCTAAAATGTGACAGCAATGACGTCAGCCCCGCCGCTTGTTCTTTTAGGACCGAAGCTTCTTGGCAGACAAATGCACTTCACCCTATTGGAAAGATAAAAGCTCCTTTTAACACTGACTGAAAATGTCTAGACAAATCGTTTTGGACGCTGATTGTTAATTGGTGGGTCAGGACCTCAAAATTGGTGTGTGGGTTGCAGACAGCCACTTGAAAAGGATATTGAAGTTAAGTAAATGAGACTTATGCTTTTTTTCTTTCTTTTTTTTTTTCCCTCCCCACAAAAGCTCTCTTGCGTTTTTGGGTCGGGTCAAAAATCGCAAGACATTTAACAGCCCCTTGTCACACTCGTCTTAAAATGACAGTTTTGTAGGGGGACGTTTTGTCTCATACGAGTGCAGTGTATGGTTTATGTGAGGACTTGGGGGCGGAGCTAGGGCGTCATGGTGATGCAGTGTTGACATCTTTGTGACTTTTTAAGCTACACGGTGGTGCCGTGGGAACTCAAAACACTCACCTCTAGTCATCTTTCCCCATTTCAACGAATGGATATGCCATTAACAGCACCTCCCCCCTCGCAAAAAATTATAGTGTGTCTTTTTTAGGAAAATAACACATTTGATTGATAAAACGCAACGTTCAAGCTTCATCGAGCACGTGTACGCGATGCTAATCGGACGGTCAAACGGTTTGCAAAGGCTAATCTGCGCATCAGACACGGCTCAGTGCAGCTCTGCTTACCTTTTGAATTCGACACGATGTTTCGCTCAGTGCAGTCCAGCTGTGACTTTGAAATTGTGGATCCTCACCCAGCCTTGCTGCCAAGTCATGGGTGGAAGGAGGCTGTGTGGAGGCAGGATCATGTAAATAGCCCAAATGGATAATAACCTCTGGAAAGGCTCTCTCACACATTTTCACAAACGGACAACAAAAGAAATGACTTGTTTGTTGCGGAAATGACATGTTATTCCCATGTATGCCATTCAAATGCGCGCCTATTTCGCTTTCACTTTTCCCTTCCACGGCGTGGACAAAATGACACATTGCGCCGCGACTCAACTTTCGTTTGTGTGTGCCTCGTGCGTCCTCAGATCCCCAAAGCGGGTGAGAACTTCATCGGGCTGTGCAAAAAAGGCTACTACGACGGCACCGTCTTCCACAGGTCCATTCGCAATTTCATGGTAAGGACGCAACCAGGCTCCTCCGGCGGCAATCCATCAAACACTAAATCATGTCATTGTTCGGGATGAATGATTGATAATTCAGCCATGAGGAAAAAAAAAGATTTCTGGCAACAACAATCCACGGTGATTCCATGAGGTAGGAAACAGAAAACTATCAATACGCAACACTTAATTTCTATAAAGCTCTTGCAAGTGTGTACGTGTTCAAAGGATCGCTTCTGCAACATGGCTTGGAAATCACAATGTCCCAATTTTCAGATTAGGCTCGCGGGCTGCTCACGTGCTTCTTAGGGGCGAGCTGGTGCGCCCTGATAGAAATTGAAATGCATTTGGTTCAAGTAGAATGTCTCGTATATTTTTTTAGATAACAGCTTCGTTGATCATTTCTTACTGGTAAAATTGACTGTCTTTGATTCAGTAATTGGTTGATTTATTGTAACATTTACTAAAATTAAAAATCGATTGATTGATCTTTGTCAATCATACAAATGTTGGTCAAATCAATTTTACTTGCACGTTGACATTTTTAAAATGTTTTGATTTATTTATTTGATTAAATAATTGAGTTGGTTGAGTCAATGTGAATATATATGTATTGAAAAAATGTTAATTAAAATGAAAGCAATTTAATAAGTTTGAACATGAAAATGAATTGTTTTGATATCAAAATAAACAATTATCGTTTTTGTTTTTGCTAGCTCTCATTGCAGGTTATTTTTTTTAAAATAGTGAATACACAATAAGAATGAGCCAGTCCAGTCTTTTCTGATCTCGTCTCGGGCTCAATGTATAATTTGTAAAAAGTAGGACCAAGTCTCCAAGTTGGAAAAAGTGTTTGAAACTTGCTGCAAAACTTGTCAGGTTTCTTTTTTTTTTTTTCTTCTTCTTCTTTTTTGTTTGTCTCTTGTAGATTCAAGGAGGCGACCCGACCGGCACGGGCACAGGTACCGTCCGCGGCACACTCAGAGCCTTGCATAACATCCCCTCTGCGTTCAATTATTCACAGCTCCTTTTTGGGAGTGTGTAAACACAGAGAGGCCACATGCGTCTAAATTTACTCCGGAGAAAAGTGGCACTCAAGACGCGTGACGCAAAGGGAGGCGGGGAGGGCACGGTGCGAGGCCGCCGGCATACAGGGTCTGCCTTTTAAAAAAAAAATATATATATATATATATATATATATTTATAAAGCCGCCGAGCTGAAAGGGCAGCCAGTTACACAAAGTATGTCTGTCCTCGCATAAACGCTGGCACAGTGACAGATTTACGAAGGTGCTGAGTTCCAGGCCGGTGGCTGACATTCCCCTCGTCACCTGGGAAACAACATCCACAACACACGCACGAAACAGAACAAACACGGCGAAAGATGAAAATGTCGTTAATTGTTGCCAGATGGGCAACACGTAGAAAGTAGCAGCTTTTACTGTAAAACGTCTCCGCTTTTAGTCTTTTTCCATCATTTCCAACATCATCAGCGGGGAGAAAAAAAAAACACCTCATTTGAACCCTTTTCCTTGGCGGTTTGTGGCAATTCAAATACAGGAGAACCTCTAAAGTCAAGACATCATTTATTTTTGCCACAAATAAGTATGGGAAGAAAGTTGCCCAAAAAATGAAGTTAACCTCTAACTGTGAAAAGTACCACAGACGTGAACATGGCCGGCCCGACTACACTTTGACAATCTGATTTTGCGTTATCTTAACATGAGACGCCGCATGGGGACGTTTACGAGAAAATGATCTCCTACTGAGGTTGTTTTTCTCCTTCCTGACACGTGGAGGCGAAATGTCAGCCCGCTGATCAATTATGTACAAATGTCACCCGACTTGTTAGCCGCTGATTGCTACAGCGTATGTTTACATTCAGGCTCGCCCCTGTTGAATCAGTTGAGGATTGTTCGCAGTAAGCAGTTTTGCTGCGCTCAGATGTGAACGGCAGGCGAAACGACGTCACAGTTGTAACGGCCAATCCAAAAATTGCCGTGGCATATTACATGTACTTTCACTACAAAAAAAAAAAAAAAAAAAAATACGTTTCCAAAGCGAGATCTAGCTGGCTGTTGCTAAGTGCAGTGTGAAAAGGCCTTTAACAGCACATGATCTTGACTTTTCACTTCCTGTAGCTGCCCCAATATTTCAATTTTCTCCACCTGCTATCTGTCAAGTGTTGACGTACGTTTCCGTTGTCGTTCCAGGTGGAGAATCTTTCTGGGGAAAACCTTTCAAGGATGAGTTCCGACCCAACCTGTCCCACACGGGCCGGGGGATTCTGAGCATGGCCAACTCGGGTCCAAACACCAACAAGTCCCAATTGTAAGACATCACACAACTCCATAGTTTTTTTTTTTTTTTTTTTTTTTTTTTTTTTTTTTTTCACATTTTCTGTAAATTCATACATTTAAAAGGTTGACAATAATGTAACATCTTCTTTTGTTTTCCATCAGCTTTATCACATTCCGCTCTTGCGCCTACCTGGACAGGAAACACACAGTGTTTGGAAGGTAAAAGCCTGTGTACACTTTAGTTTTTGTCTTTGGCTGAGGGCGGAACATAGATGCCAAAGTCTCAAGAAGGCGTGCATTTGCCGACATTTGCCGTTTTGGCTTAAAGCGACCATTTTAGGGGTACTTTTTAAGGGCAAACTTGTTGGCTTTTCAGGGCACCTCAGTGAATATTTTCACAATTAAATTGCAGCCATTTCCACATTTTCTCATCCAACAGGGTTGTTGGTGGGTTTGAAACGTTGACAGCCATGGAGAATGTGGAGAGCGACACCAAAACAGACAAACCAAAGGCAAGAAGCACTTTTTTGTAGACTCGGTCAGCAAAAAACACTTTGTTGGAAGAACCGAGTAAAAATTGAAGTGGTGCGGGGAAGCAAAATTCAAGCATTTTGCAATTTTTACACTAAAAGTTTGAGTATATACTTTTGTGTGTTGTGTTTTCTTATATATTATAATTGAGTGTTTTTCTGTTCAACAGTCTGAGATCAAGATCATTAGCGCGACCGTGTTTGTGGACCCGTACGAAGAAGCCGACGCGGAGGTTTGTTCGCATTTGGCAGCGTTTGGGAATGGAGCGGGATTTGATTTTCCATTTGCGTGTCAGATCGCGGCTGAGCGTGAGAAGGAGCATCGGAAGAAGAAGGAGGAGGAGGAACAGCAGCAGGCCAGCGCCACCCTGAGGAAAGCCAAGGAAGCACAGGCGCCAAAGGCCTTCAAGCAAGGCGTGGGCAAATACATCAACCCCGCCGCAGCGTAAGCGCAGCAGTGGGCCGAGCGAGCAAGCAAACGGGCCCGTCAGCGATTACCGATTTTTTTGAGGCCGATGCTGATTCCATCATTTAGAAGAATAGGAGGGATACAATTTTATAACTAAATTATTAAAAAGTATGTTATGGGTAGAATAAGTTATTTTTGGGTCCCTTAACTGTTTTATGTTATATTTAAGCCATACACAAACCCCAACAATGAAAATGAGACCAGAGTATCCTGGTCTAATAAATACGAGTGTGACAATTAGTCTTGTCGTCGTCTAGGAAACGTCCGACCACAGAAGAAGAAAGCGGACCTTCTACAAGCAGCGCCGCCAAGAAGCCAAAAGGAAAGAGCACCTTTGGAGACTTCAGCTCCTGGTAGCAGCGATATCGTCACACAAGCAACCTCAACGTGCTCATTTTTTTTTTTTTTCTTCTTTTGCTAGCTTATCGGTTCTGTTTTTGTCGTCCAATAAATACTTTTATTTTTATGTCCACTCTGCTTTATTTTACCTGTCCCTAACTGTAATGTAAATCACGTGAAAAAAGGCTTTCAGCGGCACTTTGTAGATGAAGCTGACATTTTTTTTAAATCGCAGTGGGCCTGATGAAGGTGAGAATATTCATCAGGTTTGAACTCCTGTTGTCATTGAACTGTTCCTTTAAAGAAAGCAAAACAAATTTGGTGTGCCTGAAAAGGCTCCCGGCTGTCATTTGTTGCTTCTAAAAAGGCCATGAAAGCATCACGTTGTGTCTCTAAATGAGACCATTGTGAAATCAAAGACAACACACCAATCATGAGTCCAAAAAAAATATTTTTGGGGTTTGTTGGCATAAACACAAATCTGCTCTTTTATTGTTTCTGTAATACAGCACTGTCTCAGTTAAATGATACTTATTGTCACTTCTAGTGGTCTTCAAAAATGTCAAGACAGTCACTTATTCGTATTTTGTTGTCACTGAGTGAATTAAGTAGATGTTTTTCAAAAATAGATTTTTTTCCAATGGTAATGAAACTAAATTTTAATGAAACTTTTTAACAAGTAAACTAAGTAAGAACGTTTTTTTTTTATCGTTACAAATCAGAATTACTTTGTCTTTTTAATTTTTCAAAATGTTTGTATTACATTTTATTTAATCGGTTATTTATAGTATTTCTTTCGTTATTCAATAAATTAAAAATCACGGAGCAACTTTTTTAACAAGCAGAATCGTGGGATCCGCATATTGTTGTTAGCAATTAGCATTAGCATTGGAGTCAAACGTCTGTACTTCGTGTGTTTCGTTTTGTTGGGACAGCGCGTCTTGGTTGTTTACCTTCGGCCATCAAAATGACGTCACTGTAATCACCTCTTATTGGTCAGCGCGACTGGCGATCACACAACAGGGGGTCCGCCCACCCATCGTGGCTGATGCAGTGGGGCCGTCGCCATGGCGACGGTGGATGCACAGCGGCTACTGTCTGTGTGGGTGTTGTGACGTCACCGCTGAGAGAATCAAAACAATATGGCCTCGGCTTTCCTGTGTGTGCTGTGTTGGGAGTCAACACTGCGGCACCACCAGAGCCCAGACCCCCCACCTCCCCTCCGCTGCCCTCACAACAGCCACCCCGCCCCGCCGCCTGCCTACAGCTGTGACAAATCGCCATCGGACATGACGACTAACCCCTCCTGCTGACGACGTCATAAGCATCCCGAAATAGCAGCGGCATCATTTGGTCCGGCGGGGTGGGTGGTGTTTACTGGGGTTTTTACAGGGTTGACAGATAAAGCGAATGAGCGAACCAGATGGGGGGCAATCCCGTTGTCATGGTGACAGCATCAATGCATGAGAGGTGTGGTGGGTATGGGGGCAAGGGGGGTGCGCGTCACATGATCAAGAAACATGACAATCAATGATTGAATTATATGGAAACATGAACATGGAAATCTTTTACCCAAATCCTACGTTGAAACCTTAACATTACTTTGAAAGCCTACTTTGAAACCCTAACCCAAGGTTGAAACCCTACTTTGAAACCCTAACGCTAGTTTGAAACTCTAGTTGGACATCTAACTACGAAACCCTAACCTAGGTTGAAAACCTATTTTGAAACTCTAACCCTAATTGGAAACCATAGTTTGAAACCCTAACCTTAGTTTGAAACACAACTTTGAAACCCTAACCCTAGTTGGAAACCCTACTTTTAAACACTCCTAACCCTAGTTGGAAACCCTACTTTTAAACACGCCTAACGCTAGTTGGAAACCCTAATTTTAAACACTCCTAACCCTAGTTTGAAACCCTCATTTGAGACCCTCCTAACCCTAGTTGGAAACCCTACTTTGAAACCCTAACCCTACTTTGAAACTCTACTTTGAAACCCTAACCCTAGTTTAAAACCCTACTTTGAAACCCTAACCCTAGTTAAAAGCACTACTTTGAAACCCTAACCCTAGTTTAAAACCCTACTTCGAAACCCTAACCCTATTTGGAAACCCTACTTTGAAACCCTAACCATAGTTGGAAACCCTAATTTGAAACCCTAACCCTAGTTTGAAACCCTGACCCTAGTTGGAAACCCTACTTTGAAACCTTAACCCTAGTTGGAAACGCAAGTTGGAAACCCTAACCCTAGTTGGAAACCCTACTTTGAAACCCTAACCCTAGTTGGAAACCCTACTTTGAAACCCTAACCATAGTTTAAAACCCTAATTTGAAACCCCAACCCTAGTTTGAAACCCTAACCCTAGTTGGAAACCCTACTTTGAAACCCTAACCCTAGTTGGAAACCCTAACCCTAGTTTAAAACCCTACTTTCAAACCCTAACCCTAGTTTGAAACCCTAATTTGAAACCCTAACCCTAGTTTGAGACCCTACTTTGAAACCCTAACCCTAGTTGGAAACCCTACTTTGCAACCCTAACCCTAGTTGGAAACCCTACTTTGCAACCCTAACCCTAGTTGGAAACCCTACTTTGAAACCCTAACCCTACTTGGAAACCCTACTTTGAAACCCTAACCCTAGTTGGAAACCCTACTTTGAAACCCTAACCCTAGTTGGAAACCCTAGTTGGAAACCCTAACCCTAGTTTGAAACCCTAATTTGAAACCCTAACCCTAGTTTGAGACCCTACTTTGAAACCCTAACCCTAGTTGGAAACCCTACTTTGCAACCCTAACCCTAGTTGGAAACCCTACTTTGCAACCCTAACCCTAGTTGGAAACCCTACTTTGAAACCCTAACCCTACTTGGAAACCCTATTTTGAAACCCTAACCCTAGTTTGAAACCCTAATTTGAAACCCTAACCCTAGTTTGAGACCCTACTTTGAAACCCTAACCCTAGTTGGAAACCCTGCTTTGAAACCCTAACCCTAGTTGGAAACCTTACTTGGTAACCCTACCCCTAATTTGAAACCCTAACCCTAGTTTGAAACCCTAGTTTGAAACCCTAACCCTAGTTTGAAACCCTAGTTTGCCACCCTAACCCTAGTTGGAAACCCTACTTTGCAACCATAACCCTAGTTGGAAACCCTACTTTGCAACCCTAACCCTAGTTGGAAACCCTACTTTGCAACCCTAATTCTAGTTGGAAACCCTACTTTGAAACCCTAACCATAGTTTAAAACCCGACTTTGAAACCCTAACCATAGTTTAAAACCCTACTTTGAAACCTTAACCCTAGTTGGGAACCCTACTTTGCAACCCTAACTCTAGTTGGAAACCCTAATTTGAAACCCTAACCCTAGTTTGAAACCCTAGTTGGAAACCCTAACCCTAGTTTGAAACCCTAGTTGGAAACCCTAAACCTAGTTTGAAACCCTAGTTGGAAACCCTAACCTTAGTTGGAAACCCTAACCCTAGTTGGAAACCCTACTTTGCAACCCTAACCCTAGTTGGAAACCCTACTTTGAAACCCTAACCCTACTTGGAAACCCTACTTTGAAACCCTAACCCTAGTTTGAAACCCTAATTTGAAACCCTAACCCTAGTTTGAGACCCTACTTTGAAACCCTAACCCTAGTTTGAAACCCTAATTTGAAACCCTAACCCTAGTTTGAGACCCTACTTTGAAACCCTAACCCTAGTTGGAAATCCTACTTTGAAACCCTAACCCTAGTTGGAAACCCTACTTGGTAACCCTACCCCTAATTTGAAACCCTAACCCTAGTTTGAAACCCTAACCCTAGTTTAAAACCCTACTTCGAAACCCTAACCCTATTTGGAAACCCTACTTTGAAACCCTAACCATAGTTGGAAACCCTAATTTGAAACCCTAACCCTAGTTTGAAACCCTGACCCTAGTTGGAAACCCTACTTTGAAACCTTAACCCTAGTTGGAAACGCAAGTTGGAAACCCTAACCCTAGTTGGAAACCCTACTTTGAAACCCTAACCCTAGTTGGAAACCCTACTTTGAAACCCTAACCATAGTTTAAAACCCTAATTTGAAACCCCAACCCTAGTTTGAAACCCTAACCCTAGTTGGAAACCCTACTTTGAAACCCTAACCCTAGTTGGAAACCCTAACCCTAGTTTAAAACCCTACTTTCAAACCCTAACCCTAGTTTGAAACCCTAATTTGAAACCCTAACCCTAGTTTGAGACCCTACTTTGAAACCCTAACCCTAGTTGGAAACCCTACTTTGCAACCCTAACCCTAGTTGGAAACCCTACTTTGCAACCCTAACCCTAGTTGGAAACCCTACTTTGAAACCCTAACCCTACTTGGAAACCCTACTTTGAAACCCTAACCCTAGTTGGAAACCCTACTTTGAAACCCTAACCCTAGTTGGAAACCCTAGTTGGAAACCCTAACCCTAGTTTGAAACCCTAATTTGAAACCCTAACCCTAGTTTGAGACCCTACTTTGAAACCCTAACCCTAGTTGGAAACCCTACTTTGCAACCCTAACCCTAGTTGGAAACCCTACTTTGCAACCCTAACCCTAGTTGGAAACCCTACTTTGAAACCCTAACCCTACTTGGAAACCCTATTTTGAAACCCTAACCCTAGTTTGAAACCCTAATTTGAAACCCTAACCCTAGTTTGAGACCCTACTTTGAAACCCTAACCCTAGTTGGAAACCCTGCTTTGAAACCCTAACCCTAGTTGGAAACCTTACTTGGTAACCCTACCCCTAATTTGAAACCCTAACCCTAGTTTGAAACCCTAGTTTGAAACCCTAACCCTAGTTTGAAACCCTAGTTTGCCACCCTAACCCTAGTTGGAAACCCTACTTTGCAACCATAACCCTAGTTGGAAACCCTACTTTGCAACCCTAACCCTAGTTGGAAACCCTACTTTGCAACCCTAATTCTAGTTGGAAACCCTACTTTGAAACCCTAACCATAGTTTAAAACCCGACTTTGAAACCCTAACCATAGTTTAAAACCCTACTTTGAAACCTTAACCCTAGTTGGGAACCCTACTTTGCAACCCTAACTCTAGTTGGAAACCCTAATTTGAAACCCTAACCCTAGTTTGAAACCCTAGTTGGAAACCCTAACCCTAGTTTGAAACCCTAGTTGGAAACCCTAAACCTAGTTTGAAACCCTAGTTGGAAACCCTAACCTTAGTTGGAAACCCTAACCCTAGTTGGAAACCCTACTTTGAAACCCTAACCCTACTTGGAAACCCTACTTTGAAACCCTAACCCTAGTTTGAAACCCTAATTTGAAACCCTAACCCTAGTTTGAGACCCTACTTTGAAACCCTAACCCTAGTTGGAAACCCTACTTTGAAACCCTAACCCTAGTTGGAAACCCTACTTGGTAACCCTACCCCTAATTTGAAACCCTAACCCTAGTTTGAAACCCTAGTTTGAAACCCTAACCCTAGTTTGAAACCCTAGTTTGCCACCCTAACCCTAGTTGGAAACCCTACTTTGCAACCATAACCCTAGTTGGAAACCCTACTTTGCAACCCTAACCCTAGTTGGAAACCCTACTTTGCAACCCTAATTCTAGTTGGAAACCCTACTTTGAAACCCTAACCATAGTTTAAAACCCGACTTTGAAACCCTAACCATAGTTTAAAACCCTACTTTGAAACCTTAACCCTAGTTGGGAACCCTACTTTGCAACCCTAACTCTAGTTGGAAACCCTAATTTGAAACCCTAACCCTAGTTTGAAACCCTAGTTGGAAACCCTAACCCTAGTTTGAAACCCTAGTTGGAAACCCTAAACCTAGTTTGAAACCCTAGTTGGAAACCCTAACCTTAGTTGGAAACCCTAACCCTAGTTGGAAACCCTACTTTGCAACCCTAACCCTAGTTGGAAACCCTACTTTGAAACCCTAACCCTACTTGGAAACCCTACTTTGAAACCCTAACCCTAGTTTGAAACCCTAATTTGAAACCCTAACCCTAGTTTGAGACCCTACTTTGAAACCCTAACCCTAGTTGGAAATCCTACTTTGAAACCCTAACCCTAGTTGGAAACCCTACTTGGTAACCCTACCCCTAATTTGAAACCCTAACCCTAGTTTGAAACCCTAACCCTAGTTGTAAACCCTAGTTTGAAACCCTAACCCTAGTTGGAAACCCTACTTTGAAACCCTAACGCTAGTTGGAAACCCTACTTTGAAACCCTAACCATAGTTTAAAACCCCAATTTGAAACCCTAACCCTAGTTGTAAACCCTAGTTTGAAACCCTAACCCTAGTTGTAAACCCTACTTTGAAACCCTAACCATAGTTTAAAACCCCAATTTGAAACCCTAACCCTAGTTGTAAACCCTAGTTTGAAACCCTAACCCTAGTTGTAAACCCTACTTTGAAACCCTAACCATAGTTTAAAACCCCAATTTGAAACCCTAACCCTAGTTGTAAACCCTAGTTTGAAACCCTAACCCTAGTTGTAAACCCTAGTTTGAAACCCTAACCCTAGTTGTAAACCCTACTTTGAAACCCTAACCCTAGTTGTAAACCCTACTTTGAAACCCTAACCCTAGTTGGAAACCTTACTTTGAAACCCTAACCCTAGTTGGAAACCCTACTTTGAAACCCTAACCCTAGTTGGAAACCTTACTTTGAAACCCTAACCCTAGTTGGAAACCCTACTTTGAAACCCTAACCCTAGTTTGAAACCCTAGTTTGCAACCCTAACCCTAGTTGGAAACCCTACTTTGCAACCATAACCCTAGTTGGAAACCCTACTTTGCAACCATAACCCTAGTTGGAAACCCTACTTTGCAACCCTAACCCTAGTTGGAAACCCTACTTTGCAACCCTAATTCTAGTTGGAAACCCTACTTTGAAACCCTAACCATAGTTTAAAACCCGACTTTGAAACCCTAACCATAGTTTAAAACCCTACTTTGAAACCTTAACCCTAGTTGGGAACCCTACTTTGCAACCCTAACTCTAGTTGGAAACCCTAATTTGAAACCCTAACCCTAGTTTGAAACCCTAGTTGGAAACCCTAACCCTAGTTTGAAACCCTAGTTGGAAACCCTAAACCTAGTTTGAAACCCTAGTTGGAAACCCTAACCCTAGTTGGAAACCCTAACCCTAGTTGGAAACCCTACTTTGCAACCCTAACCCTAGTTGGAAACCCTACTTTGAAACCCTAACCCTACTTGGAAACCCTACTTTGAAACCCTAACCCTAGTTTGAAACCCTAATTTGAAACCCTAACCCTAGTTTGAGACCCTACTTTGAAACCCTAACCCTAGTTGGAAATCCTACTTTGAAACCCTAACCCTAGTTGGAAACCCTACTTGGTAACCCTACCCCTAATTTGAAACCCTAACCCTAGTTTGAAACCCTAGTTTGAAACCCTAACCCTAGTTTGAAACCCTAGTTTGCAACCCTAACCCTAGTTGGAAACCCTACTTTGCAACCATAACCCTAGTTGGAAACCCTACTTTGCAACCCTAACCCTAGTTGGAAACCCTACTTTGCAACCCTAATTCTAGTTGGAAACCCTACTTTGAAACCCTAACCATAGTTTAAAACCCGACTTTGAAACCCTAACCATAGTTTAAAACCCTACTTTGAAACCTTAACCCTAGTTGGGAACCCTACTTTGCAACCCTAACTCTAGTTGGAAACCCTAATTTGAAACCCTAACCCTAGTTTGAAACCCTAACCCTAGTTGTAAACCCTAGTTTGAAACCCTAACCCTAGTTGGAAACCCTACTTTGAAACCCTAACGCTAGTTGGAAACCCTACTTTGAAACCCTAACCCTAGTTGTAAACCCTAGTTTGAAACCCTAACCCTAGTTGTAAACCCTAGTTTGAAACCCTAACCCTAGTTGTAAACCCTACTTTGAAACCCTAACCATATTTTAAAACCCCAATTTGAAACCCTAACCCTAGTTGTAAACCCTAGTTTGAAACCCTAACCCTAGTTGTAAACCCTAGTTTGAAACCCTAACCCTAGTTGTAAACCCTACTTTGAAACCCTAACCCTAGTTGTAAACCCTACTTTGAAACCCTAACCATAGTTGGAAACCTTACTTTGAAACCCTAACCCTAGTTGGAAACCCTACTTTGAAACCCTAACCCTAGTTGGAAACCTTACTTTGCAACCCTAATTCTAGTTGGAAACCCTACTTTGAAACCCTAACCCTAGTTGGAAACCCTAATTTGAAACCCTAACCCTAGTTTGAAACCCTAACCCTAGTTGTAAACCCTAGTTTGAAACCCTAACCCTAGTTGTAAACCCTAGTTTGAAACCCTAACCCTAGTTGTAAACCCTACTTTGAAACCCTAACCCTAGTTGTAAACCCTACTTTGAAACCCTAACCCTAGTTGTAAACCCTACTTTGAAACCCTAACCCTATTTGGAAACCCTACTTTGAAACCCTAACCCTATTTGGAAACCCTACTTTGAAACCCTAACCCTAGATGTAAACCCTACTTTGAAACCCTAACCCTAGATGTAAACCCTACTTTGAAACCCTAACCCTAGTTGTAAACCCTACTTTGAAACCCTAACCCTATTTGGAAACCCTACTTTGAAACCCTAACCATAGTTGGAAACCCTAATTTGAAACCCTAACCCTAGTTTGAAACCCTGACCCTAGTTGGAAACCCTACTTTGAAACCTTAACCCTAGTTGGAAACGCTACTTTGAAACCCCAACCCTAGTTGGAAACCCTACTTTGAAACCCTAACCATAGTTTAAAACCCTAATTTGAAACCCCAACCCTAGTTTGAAACCCTAACCCTAGTTGGAAACCCTACTTTGAAACCCTAACCCTAGTTGGAAACCCTACTTTGAAACCCTAACCCTAGTTGGAAACCCTACTTTGAAACCCTAGCCCTAGTTGGAAACCCTACTTTGAAACCCTAACCCTAGTTGGAAACCCTACTTTGAAACCCTAGCCCTAGTTGGAAACCCTACTTTGAAACCCTAGCCCTAGTTGGAAACCCTACTTTGAAACCCTAACCCTAGTTGGAAACCCTACTTTGAAACCCTAACCCTAGTTGGAAACCCTACTTTGAAACCCTAACCCTAGTTGGAAACCCTAGTCGGAAACCCTAACCCTAGTTTGAAACCCTAGTTTGCAACCCTAACCCTAGTTGGAAACCCTACTTTGCAACCATAACCCTAGTTGGAAACCCTACTTTGCAACCCTAGCCCTAGTTGGAAACCCTACTTTGAAACCCTAACCCTAGTTGGAAACCCTACTTTGAAACCCTAACCATAGTTTAAAACCCGACTTTGAAACCCTAACCATAGTTTAAAACCCTACTTTGAAACCTTAACCCTAGTTGGGAACCCTACTTTGCAACCCTAACTCTAGTTGGAAACCCTAATTTGAAACCCTAACCCTAGTTTGAAACCCTAGTTGGAAACCCTAACCCTAGTTTGAAACCCTAGTTGGAAACCCTAAACCTAGTTTGAAACCCTAGTTGGAAACCCTAACCCTAGTTGGAAACCCTAACCCTAGTTGGAAACCCTACTTTGCAACCCTAACCCTAGTTGGAAACCCTACTTTGAAACCCTAACCCTACTTGGAAACCCTACTTTGAAACCCTAACCCTAGTTTGAAACCCTAATTTGAAACCCTAACCCTAGTTTGAGACCCTACTTTGAAACCCTAACCCTAGTTGGAAATCCTACTTTGAAACCCTAACCCTAGTTGGAAACCCTACTTGGTAACCCTACCCCTAATTTGAAACCCTAACCCTAGTTTGAAACCCTAGTTTGAAACCCTAACCCTAGTTTGAAACCCTAGTTTGCAACCCTAACCCTAGTTGGAAACCCTACTTTGCAACCATAACCCTAGTTGGAAACCCTACTTTGCAACCCTAACCCTAGTTGGAAACCCTACTTTGCAACCCTAATTCTAGTTGGAAACCCTACTTTGAAACCCTAACCATAGTTTAAAACCCGACTTTGAAACCCTAACCATAGTTTAAAACCCTACTTTGAAACCTTAACCCTAGTTGGGAACCCTACTTTGCAACCCTAACTCTAGTTGGAAACCCTAATTTGAAACCCTAACCCTAGTTTGAAACCCTAACCCTAGTTGTAAACCCTAGTTTGAAACCCTAACCCTAGTTGGAAACCCTACTTTGAAACCCTAACGCTAGTTGGAAACCCTACTTTGAAACCCTAACCCTAGTTGTAAACCCTAGTTTGAAACCCTAACCCTAGTTGTAAACCCTAGTTTGAAACCCTAACCCTAGTTGTAAACCCTACTTTGAAACCCTAACCATATTTTAAAACCCCAATTTGAAACCCTAACCCTAGTTGTAAACCCTAGTTTGAAACCCTAACCCTAGTTGTAAACCCTAGTTTGAAACCCTAACCCTAGTTGTAAACCCTACTTTGAAACCCTAACCCTAGTTGTAAACCCTACTTTGAAACCCTAACCATAGTTGGAAACCTTACTTTGAAACCCTAACCCTAGTTGGAAACCCTACTTTGAAACCCTAACCCTAGTTGGAAACCTTACTTTGAAACCCTAACCCTAGTTTAAAACCCTACTTTGAAACTTTAACTCTAGTTGGAAACCCTACTTTGCAACCCTAATTCTAGTTGGAAACCCTACTTTGAAACCCTAACCCTAGTTGGAAACCCTAATTTGAAACCCTAACCCTAGTTTGAAACCCTAACCCTAGTTGTAAACCCTAGTTTGAAACCCTAACCCTAGTTGTAAACCCTAGTTTGAAACCCTAACCCTAGTTGTAAACCCTACTTTGAAACCCTAACCCTAGTTGTAAACCCTACTTTGAAACCCTAACCCTAGTTGTAAACCCTACTTTGAAACCCTAACCCTATTTGGAAACCCTACTTTGAAACCCTAACCCTATTTGGAAACCCTACTTTGAAACCCTAACCCTAGATGTAAACCCTACTTTGAAACCCTAACCCTAGATGTAAACCCTACTTTGAAACCCTAACCCTAGTTGTAAACCCTACTTTGAAACCCTAACCCTATTTGGAAACCCTACTTTGAAACCCTAACCATAGTTGGAAACCCTAATTTGAAACCCTAACCCTAGTTTGAAACCCTGACCCTAGTTGGAAACCCTACTTTGAAACCTTAACCCTAGTTGGAAACGCAAGTTGGAAACCCTAACCCTAGTTGGAAACCCTACTTTGAAACCCCAACCCTAGTTGGAAACCCTACTTTGAAACCCTAACCATAGTTTAAAACCCTAATTTGAAACCCCAACCCTAGTTTGAAACCCTAACCCTAGTTGGAAACCCTACTTTGAAACCCTAACCCTAGTTGGAAACCCTACTTTGAAACCCTAACCCTAGTTGGAAACCCTACTTTGAAACCCTAGCCCTAGTTGGAAACCCTACTTTGAAACCCTAACCCTAGTTGGAAACCCTACTTTGAAACCCTAGCCCTAGTTGGAAACCCTACTTTGAAACCCTAGCCCTAGTTGGAAACCCTACTTTGAAACCCTAACCCTAGTTGGAAACCCTACTTTGAAACCCTAGCCCTAGTTGGAAACCCTACTTTGAAACCCTAGCCCTAGTTGGAAACCCTACTTTGAAACCCTAACCCTAGTTGGAAACCCTACTTTGAAACCCTAACCCTAGTTGGAAACCCTACTTTGAAACCCTAACCCTAGTTGGAAACCCTAGTCGGAAACCCTAACCCTAGTTGGAAACCCTACTTTGCAACCCTAACTCTAGTTGGAAACCCTAATTTGAAACCCTAACCCTACTTTGAAACCCTAACCCTAGTTGGAAACCCTACTTTGAAACCCTAACCCTACTTTGAAACTCTACTTTGAAACCCTAACCCTAGTTTAAAACCCAACTTTGAAACCCTAACCCTAGTTTAAAACCCTACTTTGAAACCCTAACCCTAGTTAAAAGCACTACTTTGAAACCCTAACCCTAGTTTAAAACCCTACTTTGAAACCCTAACCCAATTGGGAAACCATACTTTGAAACCCTAACCCTAGTTGGAAACCCTACTTTGCAACCCTAACCCTAGTTGGAAACCCTACTTTGCAACCCTAACCCTAGTTGGAAACCCTACTTTGCAACCATAACCCTAGTTGGAAACCCTACTTTGCAACCCTAACCCTAGTTGGAAACCCTACTTTGCAACCCTAATTCTAGTTGGAAACCCTACTTTGAAACCCTAACCATAGTTTAAAACCCGACTTTGAAACCCTAACCATAGTTTAAAACCCTACTTTGAAACCTTAACCCTAGTTGGGAACCCTACTTTGCAACCCTAACTCTAGTTGGAAACCCTAATTTGAAACCCTAACCCTAGTTTGAAACCCTAGTTGGAAACCCTAACCCTAGTTTGAAACCCTAGTTGGAAACCCTAAACCTAGTTTGAAACCCTAGTTGGAAACCCTAACCCTAGTTGGAAACCCTAACCCTAGTTGGAAACCCTACTTTGCAACCCTAACCCTAGTTGGAAACCCTACTTTGAAACCCTAACCCTACTTGGAAACCCTACTTTGAAACCCTAACCCTAGTTTGAAACCCTAATTTGAAACCCTAACCCTAGTTTGAGACCCTACTTTGAAACCCTAACCCTAGTTGGAAATCCTACTTTGAAACCCTAACCCTAGTTGGAAACCCTACTTGGTAACCCTATCCCTAATTTGAAACCCTAACCCTAGTTTGAAACCCTAGTTTGAAACCCTAACCCTAGTTTGAAACCCTAGTTTGCAACCCTAACCCTAGTTGGAAACCCTACTTTGCAACCATAACCCTAGTTGGAAACCCTACTTTGCAACCCTAACCCTAGTTGGAAACCCTACTTTGCAACCCTAATTCTAGTTGGAAACCCTACTTTGAAACCCTAACCATAGTTTAAAACCCGACTTTGAAACCCTAACCATAGTTTAAAACCCTACTTTGAAACCTTAACCCTAGTTGGGAACCCTACTTTGCAACCCTAACTCTAGTTGGAAACCCTAATTTGAAACCCTAACCCTAGTTTGAAACCCTAACCCTAGTTGTAAACCCTAGTTTGAAACCCTAACCCTAGTTGGAAACCCTACTTTGAAACCCTAACGCTAGTTGGAAACCCTACTTTGAAACCCTAACCCTAGTTGTAAACCCTAGTTTGAAACCCTAACCCTAGTTGTAAACCCTAGTTTGAAACCCTAACCCTAGTTGTAAACCCTACTTTGAAACCCTAACCATATTTTAAAACCCCAATTTGAAACCCTAACCCTAGTTGTAAACCCTAGTTTGAAACCCTAACCCTAGTTGTAAACCCTAGTTTGAAACCCTAACCCTAGTTGTAAACCCTACTTTGAAACCCTAACCCTAGTTGTAAACCCTACTTTGAAACCCTAACCATAGTTGGAAACCTTACTTTGAAACCCTAACCCTAGTTGGAAACCCTACTTTGAAACCCTAACCCTAGTTGGAAACCTTACTTTGAAACCCTAACCCTAGTTGGAAACCCTACTTTGAAACCCTAACCCTAGTTTAAAACCCTACTTTGAAACTTTAACTCTAGTTGGAAACCCTACTTTGCAACCCTAATTCTAGTTGGAAACCCTACTTTGAAACCCTAACCCTAGTTGGAAACCCTAATTTGAAACCCTAACCCTAGTTTGAAACCCTAACCCTAGTTGTAAACCCTAGTTTGAAACCCTAACCCTAGTTGTAAACCCTAGTTTGAAACCCTAACCCTAGTTGTAAACCCTACTTTGAAACCCTAACCCTAGTTGTAAACCCTACTTTGAAACCCTAACCCTAGTTGTAAACCCTACTTTGAAACCCTAACCCTATTTGGAAACCCTACTTTGAAACCCTAACCCTATTTGGAAACCCTACTTTGAAACCCTAACCCTAGATGTAAACCCTACTTTGAAACCCTAACCCTAGATGTAAACCCTACTTTGAAACCCTAACCCTAGATGTAAACCCTACTTTGAAACCCTAACCCTAGTTGTAAACCCTACTTTGAAACCCTAACCCTATTTGGAAACCCTACTTTGAAACCCTAACCATAGTTGGAAACCCTAATTTGAAACCCTAACCCTAGTTTGAAACCCTGACCCTAGTTGGAAACCCTACTTTGAAACCTTAACCCTAGTTGGAAACGCAAGTTGGAAACCCTAACCCTAGTTGGAAACCCTACTTTGAAACCCCAACCCTATTTGGAAACCCTACTTTGAAACCCTAACCATAGTTTAAAACCCTAATTTGAAACCCCAACCCTAGTTTGAAACCCTAACCCTAGTTGGAAACCCTACTTTGAAACCCTAACCCTAGTTGGAAACCCTACTTTGAAACCCTAACCCTAGTTGGAAACCCTACTTTGAAACCCTAGCCCTAGTTGGAAACCCTACTTTGAAACCCTAACCCTAGTTGGAAACCCTACTTTGAAACCCTAGCCCTAGTTGGAAACCCTACTTTGAAACCCTAGCCCTAGTTGGAAACCCTACTTTGAAACCCTAACCCTAGTTGGAAACCCTACTTTGAAACCCTAACCCTAGTTGGAAACTCTACTTTGAAACCCTAACCCTAGTTGGAAACCCTAGTTGGAAACCCTAACCCTAGTTGGAAACCAAACTTTGAAACGCTAACCCTAGTTTGAAACCCTACTTTGAAACCCTAACCCTCGTAAAAGAAATGTTAAGACAAACATTCTTGAGGTCAGCGAGTGAGTAGCATTGAAAATTTATTGTGGTATCAGATTTACACGAGTGAAAAGAGACAACGCGTGACATCATCGGTCTACAGAGGCAGAATGCAAAGCAAATCGAAAGCTGCATCAGAACAATCCCAAGAAGAAACGCAAGAAAACAGGCACAAACAAGAAAAGAAGAGTCAGTAGAGAAACACAACATTTCGCCCACCTCAATTCAACGACACGCTAACGACGCTCGCCGCTGTCACGTGACATCCGACAAGTAAACAAGTAGGCGGCGGCGGCAGGACACATTTTTGCTGCCCCCACCGTCCTCACTGCTGCTGTCAAAATAAACATTGCACACCTTTTGGGATTTTGCTATTGGACGAGCTGTGTTTTTTTTTTTTTTTGGTACGCACCAATGGTGGCTGCCCAAGATGGAGGTCCTTCGAAGCAAGACAAAATGGTCTGTTTTATTGCCAGAATGAACCCAACAAACGCAACATCATGTGAAATCTGAACAAATTGGACGTAACAGTTGCCGACTTCTAAACCAATTCCTTGATTACTCGGCAGAGACGCCAGGGTGACCCAAAAAACAACAATCCACCCATGAGAAGAAACCAGTGCCAACAATTGGAGCGCAAGGGTGAATACATTTAAACCAACGCTCCTCCCGTCCATGAAGGTTTTTTTCTTTTTTTGGAGGGGGCAAGGATAATTATAGTATTTATACACACAAGCACTCAAACGCTGATGCGGTTCGGTGGGGGCGCAAGCGCTCTTTTCATCCGTGAAACTTTTTCATGTAGGTATTCATAGAAGATTCAACACGATACGCTCACGTTTCCCAGCGACGTGAGAGTCCTTGAATGCACCGCTGGCAGTTTGGCAAGCTGCTGCACAGGTGGCGTGAGCGAAGGGAGACGCCAGGGTAAGTTCGACAAACGCTTCTCTTGTCCGGGGAGCTATTTTGGATGAGAAGCCAGTCACAAGTGGTCGTGTGACAAGTTTCAAGTTTACATGAGCGCCCAAACACACCGTTGACTGATTGGAAAGCAGCAGCTTGTTGCAGGGTGAACAAAACAAACTTCATTTTTGTGTAGCCCCAAAAAAAAAAAACAAGCAAAACAGTAAGATCACAAATCAACTTTTTGCGAGTACTTGAACACACCGTTGACATTGATTGGCTCTCGGGCTTTTATGGGGATGAATACAGTTCTAACAAGGTTGTTGTAATGTTTGCCTATTTTCAACGCTATCGCTCGAATGCACCGCTGGTTCGAGGGGACACCTGGCTAAACTAAAACACTCCTCCCGTTCATTAAGCTTTTTATTTTCAGATGCCACTCACAGCTGCAAAGACAAACAAGGTCATGAGGCATTTCCCATTTTTTTTTTTCAAGTGACACCTGAACGCACCATTGCCTGATTGGAAAGCTGCGGCTAACAAAACTGGCATTCCTCTTGTCCATGATTTCTTTGGGTGACAGCAAGAGTTCCCACTTTATGTGAGCACTTGAACATGCCATTGACTTGGTTGCAAGTTGCAGCTTGATAGGGTTGGCAGGTGAATGAGTAACAAAAAAAAAAAAAACAGCCAGTAACTGCTGTAAACCAGGTCACGTGACACTTCCAGACTTTACGTGAGTGCCTCGGTGGCATTGCCGGGGGCGTGGGGGACAAAACAAACGCTTCCAGTCAGTCACATGTGTAAACATTCAAGTTGTGGAAGTTTCTTGACTTTACTCAAGCAGTTTGAATGCGCTGAGGAGAGTTTGGGGGAGATGCCAAGGTAAGTAAAACAAACACTTTGCTTGTCAGTAAAGCGTTTTTGGGGGGGGTTATCAGTCGCTGGGGTAAACACCCAACTTCATGTGATAGTTCCCAACTTTACATGAGCACTTGAATGCCCTGTTTTGACTGATTGGAAAGCTGCAAAAAAAAAAATAAAAAAATAAAATAAAATAAAAATAAAGCTTCAAGTCCGTGAAGCTTGTTTTGGGAGTGAGATTTCCAGACCCATTGGACAGCTGCAGCTTAATGGGAACGTTGTCATTGAAATGACAACAACATGAAAATCTCCAGTCACAGATGTAAACAGCGAGGCCATGAGACAGTTCCCGACTCTACACGAGCACTTGAATGCAATGTTGATAGTTTGGAAAGCTATCTGTCAAGTAGGGATGCCAGGGTGGACAAAACAAATGCTTCTGTCCAGAAAGCTGTTTTTGTTTAAAAGAGGATACAGCGAGCAGCCCTGATTTGGGAACGTAACTGCTAAGGCCAGCAAGATGCTAATAAATAACAGGAAATACAATCAAGCGTGCGGCTTAAGAAAAAAAAAAAAAAAAAAAAAAAAAGCTAACTTAAGGACCTCCAAAATGGCTGGTGGGGCGAGATGATGGCGGGAGATTCCAGCTCGCCCTTGACGTCCAAACACAGCACTAAATAAACAAGCTAAGCTAATAGGCTAAGCAAACAAAAGTGGCCTAGCTCCACACACGAGCGTGCGCGCTCGCGCACGCACACACGCACAAACACACACACACACACCAAAGTGCTTCAAGTTGGGGCCATAACAGAAAAAAAAAAGCCGGTAGAAATATAGGTATAAAAGCTTAAATATGATGTCACTATGTACAAAAAAGGGGGACAATATCTCTGGAGTTTGTCATTCAAGTAGATGGTGCTAATGCTAAACACAATTTTTGAGGATTTGAGCAAAAAAAAAAAAAAAAAGCGGCATCATCGGACTGACCTTCGCCGGCAAAGTAATCAATCACTTTTTTCTCATCTCGCCAAATGTGCACAAGTAAATGCAGCGTCTTTCTTTTTACTTTTCACTCAATGGAGGGGGGGCGGAGTTATGCGCTGCACAACACAATAAGGAGTTTTTCGCTTTTTTTTTTTTTTTGCAAAGGCGTGTGATTGGTTGCAGCTTGGAGGACAAAGGCGATTAAAACCTCGAGATCGTAAAGTGCACTGAAACATGGAGCTAATCACCACAGAAGTAAATCTAACGCATGAGATGATGCAGTAACTGGGCTGGACATCATCACAGAAGTGAAATGAGAATACGCCAAAATTGAAAGCTAAAACAGAAAATGTCATAAACATCCATCATTACAGGAAAAAAAAAATATGTGAAAACGGTGAAACTGTCCATCACGGAAGAAATCAAGAAAATGTCCATTCTAAAACTGAAAAAATGTCCATCATCCCAAAAATTAAACTTAACAAGTGTCTGTCCATCATCACAGAAATAGAATGAGAAAAAGTCAGAAATGTCCAAAAACCAAACCAATTCATCTATCCATTGCTAGTCCATCACATTATAAAAAAAAAAAGAAAAGAATAAAAACAGAACAAAAGAATCTACCTTCATCACGGAAGGAAAAAGAAAATTTTTGCAACTACCCACGATCACCAAAAAAACTGCAAAATGTAACTGTGATTGTCCATCACACCAGTAAAACGATAAAATGACCCATCAGTCATAGCGAGTAAATGTCCTAACTGTCCATCATTACATAAAAAAACCGAAAACATTGTAAAACTGTCAATTATCGCACAGGTAAAAATGAGAAAATGGAAATGTCCGTCACTACAGAAAACATTCGAAGACACAACAGAAAAGTCAAACTCTCATCGTCACGCCAGTAAAATATGAAAACGCCCACAGCACAACAACAACAACAAAATATCTTAACTGGACGTTATCACCCAAGTTAAAAAAAAAAAAAGATCAGAACTATCGACCAGAAAATGTATTTTCCAATTGCAATAATTAAAACGTTTTAAAAAAAAGTGTTGGCCAAGATTGTCCGTCACAGAAGTCAAACGAGAAGATGTCGTGAGCGCCGTCAAAGAAAACGGGAAAACACAGCTGTCCATCACACAAACTTCCATTTTATAAACTGTCCGTAATTACTCCAAAACACCTTCACTGT
Source organism: Filicampus tigris (assembly GCF_054856515.1). Taxonomy (NCBI): domain Eukaryota; kingdom Metazoa; phylum Chordata; class Actinopteri; order Syngnathiformes; family Syngnathidae; genus Filicampus; species Filicampus tigris. The sequence continues at coordinate 2,031,155 of NC_141221.1, forward strand.
CTCAAAAAGACAAAATATTACAACTGTCCATCATTACTGAAATAAGAAAATCCTAACTGTTGGGTCATCGATCATTTAAAAAAAAAAAAAAGCAAAATGAGTTAAAACAAAAAATTAAAAACAAGAAAATGTCAATGTCCGCCACTAAAGGTGTAAAACGCGAATGTTTACTGTCAATCATCGCAGAAACCGTAAAAAAGGAGAAAATGTCGTCAACGTAACGTTGTTGTGATTTGACCTCCAAGCTGACGTGAAGCAGAAGCCTCCACAAAGTGCAAAATACACACACACACATCATACGCAAATACACGCGTGTGCATGACGGCTAAAGACATTGACTGAGTGTATATAATATAAATATTTTCATTCATTTATAATGTATAATCTCTACGCACTATATAACTCTTCTTTCTATGGAACAGCAATCAGTTGATCAAATGGGACCAGCCACTCTCGAATTAACCAAACTACCTGCTACTTTCTTCATATATATTCATAATTTCATATATTTATGGTGTATAAATACTGCTTTGACGTTTTTTGTAACATGATCTGAAACTTGGGTAAGCAAACACCAAAGAAGAATCCAAAATGGGGTAAATATAGCAAACAAAAAACTTAACGTTAGCGCGCTAGCTCACCAACTTGCTAGCTCGCCACTTACTAAATTGCTGGCTTGCCAGATCGCTAACCTGCTAGCTCCTTTGCCACTGCTACATATTTTTCCTCAAAACCGCATCCACGCCAACAACGCGTCACATGAAAATCAAAAACAAAACAGCGAGTAGATGCTAGCCGCCTAGCGGCTAAGGAAAAGTGGTCCATCATTGTCCTGCGAGCGGTTGCCACGGTGACGCAATGAGTTTCTTTCAAGCAGGGTTGCCTCCTGCAGTGTGATGTCACAAGAGCATGAAAGGGGGCGGGGGATGTGTCTCTGGGGTCAGGGGGGGGGGTGCATGTTTGGTCGCAGTTACAAGCGAGCGTCCAAGCGCGCCAAGAGTCACTCCCATCCGTTGTCTTTGATCATGTGAGCCAGCTCGATGATGAACTTTCCCTCTTTGTACTTCTGACTGCTCTCAAAGGCGTGCTCCTGAAACACATTAGCTTAGCTTAGCCACGCTAACTAAAGTTTTTCTTGTTTAACAAGGTTATTTAAAAACACACAGATGCAAACGTTAGCTTAGCCAATGTAACAAATTTTGTTTTATACAAAATTTCAAAACACATGAATGATAACGATAGCTTTGCCACACCAGCAAGTTTTCTTGTTTTGCAAGGAATTTCAAAGCACATGGATGCTAATGTTAGCTTAGCCTCATTAGCAAGTTATCTTGTTTTGTAAGGTATTTAAAAAAAAAAACACATACGCTCACGTTATCTTAGCCACAATAGCAATTTGTTTTATAAGGAATTTAAAAACATACAAATGCTAATGTTAGCTTTGCCACACTAGCAAATTTTCGTTTTACAAAGAATTTGGGAAAAAACACTGATGCTAATGTTACATTAGCCACACTAGCAATTGGCTTGTTTTACAACTAATTTAAAAACATATGGATGCTAACGCTAGCTTAGCGACACCAGCAAGTTTTTCGGCTGATGCAGATTCTGTAAAATTTTGATAACCGATTAATCGGAAGATTAATTATATAAAATAAATACTTTTACATGACTTTGTCTTTTAGTATTTGCTAAACTTTACCAAATCAGACAAAAAGCTAGTTTCCAACTGTCGTCCATGTGCAAGGTGTCAATTGTGGCAGCTGAAAATAAAATGACACCTTTGCCTTCTATTGTCATGTGTTATTGTGGAAATAAATTGGCAAACAACAACAACAACAAAAATAATTAAAAAAAATAAAAATAAATTAGGCTGCAGTAGAAATAAGAAAAAGCTTCCCATGCACAAAATGTCCATGACAACTCACATATTTCCAGCCCAGGGTGGTTTTACAGTTTTCACAGTAGATGTCGGCCACGGCGTGAAGACCCGTGAGGAGAACCCGCTCCTCGGCCGGACCGCAGCCCACGTTCACCCTGCGCCGCCACACAGGAAGTACACCACAGGCAATGTCAGTCAAGCTAAGCGTGTTGTTGGCAAATTAAATTGGGGTTGGGGGCTGATTATCCAAAGAATTTGAAAGCAGACTTCCTGCGCCTATTCAGGCATGGCCTCTGGAGACTTATTTTTGTGGGTCTACGCATGAAAGACAGATACCAAATATTATGTTTTCATGGGAGCTGAATTTTCAAAACTTTTGATTTGGAAGGACTCCTGAAAGGGACCAAATCGAACCTAAAATGGCAGCTTCTAACCAAAACGACAAACTTCCTGTTTATTTCAGGTCTGGCTTCTTGAGATGTTTCTGCGGGTCAATTCATGATCGCCAAATTTGATATTTGTATATAGTAGCCTAAAGGACCTTGGAAATAAGTCGAAATTTGCCAGTATGAACCAAAACGTCGTCTTCCTGTGTATTTTGGGCATGGCCTCTTGAGACTTTTTTTTGTGGGTCTAACCATGACAGACATGACTATTACATTTCATGTTGCTATGTAGAACTGGATTTGAATAGTGAATTAAAAAAAAACTAGTAGTCTGGCTATGAAGGATGGTAGAAATTAGTCTAAAATAGCTGTTAAGAAGGAAGGGGGATTCCCCCCTTCTGTGGCTCCTTCTCAAAGTTTCTTATTTTTCCCCATAAGTTTTTTTTTTTTTTTTGGGGGGGGGGCGGGAGTTTTTCCTTGCCCTCCTGGGGATTAAGATCAGGGGATGTTGTTAATATGCTGTCCGCTATGGGCATGTGAAGCCCTTTGAGACTTTGGTGTGATTAAGGGCTACATAAACAAATTTGACTTGACATGAAACCAAAATGGCTGTCCTCCTGTGTATTTTCGAACCAGGTGTCGCGAGACTTTTTGGAGCGTCTACAAGATGACCAAATTTCATGCGACTAAGTGGCTACAGGGGCAGAATTTTCAAAAATGCTCCAGTAGTTCTGTAGCTTATTTGAAGGCTGCCTGGAAATGTCCGCCGTTAGCCTAAAAGTGCAACTTTGAGGCTAAATGGCGGCTCTCTTGTGTCTTTTCGTGAATGGCTTCTCGAGACTTTTTGGAGCGTCCGCTCATGTCGCCGAGCGAAAGCGGCTTCGGAGGCTGACTTTTGGCAAACGAGATGGTGATGGACGTGCATCTGAGACTTACACCGAGTTGAAGAGATACGCTCTCCCTTGGCTGCCCTGAAATGACTGAAAGAGACAAAAGAGGTTGACGTTAATGTCCGCCCCCCACCCCGGCGCACTCGTCGGTCCGCCCGGGCCCGTTTCCCCGGTTGGACCGATTGACAGCAGCATGCGACGTGATGTGTTGTGACGTGAGGTGGTGTGATATGATTTGTTGTGATGGGGCTGACGTGCAAACAACACGCTGACACCAAAACGCCTCCCAACTGTCATCGGGATGCACAGCGCACACACAATAGAAAGACTAAGCCTTTCGTAAAACCCTAACCCTGGATTAATTAAAGAATAAACAAAAATTAGAAGAAAAAAAAAAAATGGAAGCCTAACCCTGACTTCAAACCCTACCTAAACCTGTCTGGAAAACATTTTTAAAAAACTAACCCTTGTTTAAAATCATAACCCAGGTTTGATTTGTAGACCTAGCCCTGTCTCAAAACCCTAATCCTTGCTTTAAATGATCAGTTCAGCCCGGAACCCTCATTTAAAACCCTAACCCTGGTTTACAATCCTACTTTGAAGGACTAAACCTTGCTTGAAACCCTAAACCTGTCTTAAAGCGGAAATGAAGCCAAACATATATTTTTTTCAAGAATATGTTCCCAGCAGGCCCACTAGTTGAAACACGGTATTCTGATGAATTTTGCGTTTGTGGGATATAAATTAAGCAGCAAAACGCACTCGTTTTTAGCCATCTCTGGGGCGGCCATTTTGTCATTTCTGTCGACTGAAAACGACATCATAACTGCTCACAACGACCAATGACAGCTGACCCGTTTTCTGAGTCTGAGCCGTGATTGGTCGTTGTGAGCAGTTGTGATGTCATTTTCAGTCGACGGAAAACAAAATGGCCACAGACGGAGATGTCTAAAAACGAGTGGATTAACACTTATTCCACAAACGCAGTATTTATCAGAATGCCCTGTTTCAACTAGTGGGCTTGCATAGAACGTATTTTTGAAAAAAAAAAAAGTTTGCGTTGACTTCCACTTTAAAACCCTAACACTAGGGGTGGGCGATATGGGCAAAAAATAAATCTCGATATTTTTTTTTAAAAACTCGGTAACGATAATTTGACTATATTCTACAAAAAATATTTTAAATCGGCACTTGCTTGACCAATGACCAATTGTGGATGGACGGCGTTTGTGAACAACATCTCTTTTAAATTGCTAAATAAAGCTTCTGCAAAACAATGATATTCTGCGACAATATTTAACAATAAAAAACAAAAAATTATGTGAAGAATATTTATGTCACTTAAATGTCTGTGCTATTATTCCATAATGATGTGACATTTTGAGCTGTACTAAGTACTGGTGTACCACTGCCAACTATTAGAGAAATCAGAATGAGAAAAAAAAAAAAAATTTGATATGTGACGTGTGACGAAGAAAAAAGACGTCGTCATGACAACACCCATTTCTCATACATTGGCCAACGTATCCAGAATAAAGTTGAATAACAAAACTGCAATTTACCGAAAAGTGCATTTTCCCGCTCATTCGTCGCTGTGACATGTAGACTTGTGACTTTATTCATGTTTGGCTGTAAGCTGGCATCACACTAATAAACCGTCATAGTTTGTGTAACACGTCTGAGGAATACAGGCTAGTTATGAATGACGCCGACTAAAAGCGTGTAAACTGAATGCGAGCCGATCATCCAGGATGTCACGTTTGCCTTGCTCGCTTAAGTACCGAGTGCGTGCGTTTATATTTGTTGGTTCAACTCGCCGACTGTTGTCTGAGTGTGCGTGTTTAAGCTTTTGTTTTTCACGGAATTGCTCTTCACGGTGACCGATTTGGTAACATCTAACAATGCTATTCCAACTTTGCGGCCGTCGGCTGACTCGCTTTTCGAGGCAGTATCAATACTCGATGATGTCAAATTACACATCGTGAAAGCAAGATTGACAATGATATCGATAACGGTATATATTGCCCACCTCGACCCAACACTCTCAAAATCCTAATTAGAAACCCCAACTCTTGTTTTAAACCCTAACCCTGGCTGCACAGCCCACATTTTGGATACCCTAACCCTGGTTTGAACAACCAACTTTGAAGGACTGACCCACTGTTGTTTAAAACCATTGAAACCTTCATTTGAAACCCTGAATCTGTCTTGAAACTATCACTCCGGCCTGAAACCCGAGTTCAAAACCAAATTTAGGCTTAAAACCCCAGCTCTGGCTGCACACCCCAAATCCTGTCCTGAAACTCTAATTAGGAACCCCAGCCCTTGTTTAAAAAGGACGAATGCAGAGTTTGAAAGGCCTATTTTGTAAGCGCATCCCTTCATTTGAAACCACAGCGCGCAAATGTCCAACCGTAGCCCCCGCCCCCCAGCTCGCGGGCGTCTTGAAGCCCGACTTTGCAGGCGATACCTTGGAGATGAGCTCGTCGTGGTTGGCCAGGTGCGCTCTGCAGTGTATGCAGCTGTAGGTGCGGTGGCAGCTGGGCAGGTAGGCCTGGAAGGTCTTGGACTTGGTCATCTTGACCATGTCCGAGGGCCGCAGCTCCTCGCCGGCGTCCGCTCCGGACGGGTTGCAGCTCCGCTGGACTTGCTGGCAGAACAGACACCGGAGGATGCAAGCCAGGGCCGTCGTGGTGCCGGTGGGCTCGGGCGCGTGGCAGCTCCACGCCGACGCCGCGCCAGGAAATCGCGCCTGCCCCGGGGGGGAGGAGACCAAGGAGCGCGTGACGCCTTCAGCCACTTTGTCGCGTCGCTGTGACGCGCGACGCGACATCGCAAAACACACCCGGCGCCTCAGTGAGATCGCAAATGACACGTTGACATCACAGAAACTTGGCGTGCCGGGTTCCAGGAACGACAAGCACCGAGATCTAAAAGTATCTGGAACCTTTAAACGGCTATTGTGTGCTTGCAAGATGGAAACTGAGTTGCAGTTTAAATTGAGTTGCGTTTGAGTGTGTTTGGACTGCGGGTACTATTGTCCTCATTTAGTTCCAGGGTAACTTATCAGGGCCAAAGGAGAACTTTGTCAGTTTGGTAGTACTTCTGTGAGTCCAGGTACCTTGTTTTGGCTACTCCTGAACTTATCTGATTGCAACATTTTGGTCCCAGAGCTAAAAACGTTAAAAAGCCTTGGAAAGGTAAACTATATGATGTTGGGAGTGTGTTTGGACGGGAACTATTGTTCAAATTTGATGTTGTGGCAATTTATCAGTACCAAAAGAAGAACTTTCAAGCTGGCGAGCAATCCTGAGAGATCCGGGAATTGATCTTTTGTTTAATCATCGAATGTTTTCTGTCCTTATTCTTAATTACGTTTTGCAAGAAATAATCAAATATATCACAATACAATATAGAGTACGATAGTGTGTGAAGATACTAAATTTATCACCAAGTGGACTTGAACATGTTCTACTCAATGGTAATCAATCGGGGGGGAACAAAACATGACGTCCCAACACAAACAGCTACTGCGAGGCCTTCACGGACCTCCTGTCAATCAAACTCGATGGAGGCGGGACTATGACATCTTATTGTTGACTGGCGCGCAGCCGTCTAAAGGAGGTGCTGTTTCTCTCCTTTCTTCTTTTGTGTAAATGAGAAAACATGTTTTTTCGGACAAAAGACGGCCGTAAATGTCTCCACTTTGTTGATTTAGTCTAAAGTTGACTTTAAGATGGGAGAAAATTACGTATTTCCCAGCGTGTGGAGAGGGGAAAATACTGTTTCGCTGTTGCACAAAGTAAATTTTTAGATAAGTCACATTGTTGCTGTTGTGCGTGACACCACAAGAAACACAAGTTAACTGTGACGTCGCAACGAGTTGCAAAGGGGAAAAAAGCCAGACAGCAAACAAAGAGCTCTACAGGAAGTTGACATGTGGCGCGCATGAGGCACACGCGCACACACACGCGCGCGCACCCCCAGTGGTCTATCCACGTCTGTGTGTGTGCGTGTTTCGTGCCCATGTGTGTCAGACAGCTCTCGTCTCCTCATCTAATTAGCCCACTTTAATTAAGCCTCACGCACTCCTGCTCACCGTCTGCGATTATAAAAGCTGCTGCGCATGCGCAATACCACTCGCAACAACAATGTGGCACTAAACTCAATTCAAATAAAAACACACGCAACATTTTTGACGGCTCATTCGACACGAAACACGCGTTGAAAACGCGTCTGCTGTTTTGTTAACAGAGCTGCAGACGTCTTTTTCCCTTTTTAATCACGAAGCCACACAACACCTTTGTTTTCTTAATTGATCACGCGCGTGCCTTGCGCTCCTCAAACTAGTCGTTTGAAAACGCGTGTAACATCGACACCAAACGACAACATTTTGAACGCAGTAATTATTCGTCGCCACGCTCTTTTTTTCTTCGTCAGCGCAGGTGGTAAGAAAAGGGGGGGAAATAGTCAGAAAAAAAGTACACATGCTTTTTCCCCAAGAATGTTATGGCACCTGAAGCCATCACGACGCACATTTTATTGTTTTGTTTGCACAATTCGAGCGTGCTAAGAGAGAAGGCGCATTTTCGTTACTTTGCCAACGTCTACGTTAAATTAGCCAACAAACTACAATGCAATGTTTGGTGCCACAGGTGATTAAAAAAAATACAAAACAAAAGGAAGTAAGCTGCCAAAGTGGCAACAAAGAGTCAGACATTGCTTTTTCCCAGCACAATTCAGGCAACTGAAGCCACCACGACCTCGCGACACCTTATATTGTCGTTGTTTAAGTTTATTTAAATTGCCACGGAGTTAAATTGCTGTTATGGTACTACAAATTGTTCAAATATGCCTTTGATTCGTCTTGCGGGTAATCAATAAACTAAGAGGAGGAAGTGAGCTGGTGACGTTGTAAAAAGTTACAACAACAATGTTTTTTCCGTGCATGGTTTGGGTACCTGAAGCCACCACGACCCCACACCACCTTTATTTGCCGAGTTTTTTTTAAAGTTTAATTATATTGTCACACTGACATTGCTCGTTTCAATGCTATACAAATTTGGCAGGTTGTGTCGACGTCTACTTAGTCACCAAACAACAATGTGAATGTTTTTAACACAAACAATTGTTCATTCTTTTCGATGCCTTTTTGCTTCTTTTGTTTTGTAGCACAGGTGAGAAAGGCAAAAAAAGAGGAAGTAGGCAGTTCAAGTAACAACAAAGAAAAATCACTCACATGGGAAGTGCAGACAAAAGCCTCGCTGCCTCCTCGACACCAAACAAGACTCTTACCCACAAAACTCCCGTGTTTTTGACCAAAATTTGCGCTTCGTGGCTCTTTTGATTCAACTCTTCGACGACAAATCAGCTCGGAGCAACAGCGTGGCCCTTTTTCACAACTTGTCGTCTGACCGATGATGCCACCACGACAGCACATACATTTACTTGTATCTCTTGGGTGATTTTACTCAAATGCTTGCACGAAAATCATTGATTAAAAAAGTGTTGTCACGCACCTGAATGTTAGTTGAGAAGGACGACAGCCTGTCGAGCACGGAAACACAACACAAGCTCCTTGTTGTCGTCACAAGCTCCTGGTAAAAGTCATCGTGTTAGATTCCGGTCCATGTGTGTAAGTGTGCCGGGGAAATGTTAGGCCACCGACGGCTCGCATTTTGGGGCCCCCATGCGAGCTTTTGTTGTCTTTTGTTGTGCGCGTCTCGCACTGGCCTGCCAGCTTTGGCACGAAAACGTCACCCACGCGGGAGGGCGATGCGACGGTGATTGACGGCCGCGCTGGCCAATCAGTAGCGGCGGTGCCTTCACGTCCCCCTGGTAAAGATGGGAAACTACGTATTACCATGTTTTTATTCGACATAACCTGCTTTGTTTTTGCCACATTTAAGACGACCGAGTTCGACTACCATGCTCGCATTAAATGTAGCTCGATTTGACTGTCATTTAATAGTATTAATTTACTTACAATTACTTTTAAATGACGGTCGTGCACCTTATTCTTAATCTGATTATCCTGATTGCTATTATTAGTAAGATTAACCTCGTCTTTTGTGTGACAGACTAGATAGATAGATAGATAGATAGATAGATAGATAGATAGATAGATAGATAGATAGATAGATAGATGGATAGATATTTTTGATATTGAGATAATATTTCTACACATCGAGACTTGAAAGAAATAGACATAAAAATATTTAACATAGTCACAACTGTAAATCGCCTCAGTACGACCATCATTTATCGTAGAAGGAAGAAAATCTGATTGTTAATTTTTAATTAGCTCATTTCGCCTATCCTGGTCAATTATTTAAGGGTGAATTGCAAATTGATTCTATTTTGTGGTATTGCTAAATATGTTTGTTTTTATGATGACTTTCAGTAGGGGTTGGATGTAATTATTCAACATGTTCTGACTAAAAATGGCCAATAGAAGAGCTATAACATGTTTCCTGCTAAAATGATCAAGAGTAGTATACGTTTTAGATGTGTCGTTGGTTCTATACACATAATTCAGTCGCAGAGTGAGATTTTCGAGCATTCCAGGTCGTCGTGTTTACTGGTAGGATTATTTCCCATGTGACATGAACGCGCCAAGTGAGACAGGAGGCTAGGCAGGCAAGCAGGTACCCGGATGTGTAAATAAATACAAGACGAGAATATGAATTTCACGTGTAAAAAAAACACACATACACGATTAACGTTTGTTTTTCCCGCCTCGTGCAGTTTCGTTTAAAATCCCAGCTCGTCATTTGGTTCAGAAACCAAATTAATGCAGTAAAATATGAACGCCTTTGCTTAAAAAACGAGGATAGGCAGTCATATTTATATCCCTCATATGAGCAGAGAGCTGGCTAAGGTCACTTTAAAGTCAGACGCGCACGCGCATGAACACACTGGGTTAATTTTAGAAAGGATCAGTCTCGTACAGAATCGGTTTTCGAATAAAACAAAAAACAGCTGAGCTCAGTTGGTTAGTGTCGATGACGTCACTATTATACGGGCACGCGCACATTTTTTTTTAAATGCAGCTGGCTGGCTGTCGGACTTCAACGAAAACAACAGCAGTGGCGAGAGGGACGAGCTGCAAATCAACACAACATGCAGACACGGCATCGGTCTGCATCTCTTATAAAATGTGACAAAAACAGCAATAAATCGACTCCTTTTGCGGCATTGAATTGTCCCTCGTGTTAACCACCTTCAAAATGATCGTACCTTAACAAAACATGCATGAATTATTAAACAAAACAGAGAGGACATCGTGAATCAAAACGAACTGAAATCATAATGATGCGTTCAAGGACCGGCAAGCGTGTCCTCCAAAGCAGGTCACTCACCCCCGAAAACAACTCGCTGACTCCCGGGCAGCCCGCACGGAGGATCACCGTCCCATGCAGGCTGCAGCAGCCCGTCTAGGCCGACTGAGCGTCCATCTAAGGCGTCCTGGCGGTTGGATGATACTCGGTTATCTGACGGATTCTCGCGGGCGGGCGGCGGCGGCTTGTCAGGCAGGACGAGGACGCCTCTCTCTCGGCCATGAGCTGCCACGCAGTCCGCGGGCCTCGTTTGGTGTCTGCTTCGGTCTCCAATTATCAATAATTCAGAGAAACAGCAATGAAGCGCATCGTGACAGCGTCGAGAAGTTAAAATAACGCAAAGGCTGTGGCGCTAAACTTGGCGGAAAAGTGCAGATAAAGTAGCTTTTCTTCCTAATGCTTGTGCTGCCTTTAAGTGTCATGGGGATTTATTTTTAATCACCAACTCTTAATGGTAAACAGAAACTTTTATTCGATATCAAAAGGGATGTAGATTTCGAGTCACTTCAGAGGACACTTAAACTAACCGGAATATGTCGTGCTAACGTAGCCCATGCAAGCCGCGTCATCGCTGACGTCACTACAAGTGTAGGTGCCATATTAGGGGCTTACTGGAGGCGACGTGATTATTGTTTTTACTCGCAAGACGAACTGTGTTTCTCTGTGGTGAAACGTTGCTGTGTTAGGGGGGTGCCGCAATGCCACCCACGATCGCAAAGGAAAAAAACTGAACAACGGGCTTTGGCTTAGTTTTTATAGTTTTCCCGTTTGGCGGAAGACCGAGGGAACCCTCGTTTCGGACATCTCAAAACGACGTCGGGTGCCTTGGTTGTCGGCTGTTAGGCTAGGTTCACACCGCGAGCAAATGCGACCCAGATCAGATTTTTTTGCCCATATGCGACCTGTATCTGATTTTTTTATGACAGTCTGAACGGCTCAATTCCGATTTTTTCAAATGCGACCTGGGTCGCTTTCATATGTGGTCCTAGATCGGATACGTATCCGATCGTTTCCAATGCGTTTGCGGTCTGAACGGCCATATATCCGACATTGACATGTCATCCGGAGCCCAAAATGTGCTCCGCGCAGGCAGAAGAAAACTGCTGGCAGCAGGGGATCGAATCTACAACGTTGTTTTGAGTAACACTATTGACTTTATATTTTACTTTAATTTAATCCACCTTGAAACATGAAGCATAAATTGGACATTTATGGCGATCGTAGTAATTCAGCCACGGCTCAGATAGATTCATTTTTTACGCACGGTTAAGACGTGACGTCATCGTTAGTGATGTCTCCATGAAATGTGATATTAAAGCCTCGCCTCATAATTTCCCCCAAATACCGTATTTATTTCTACCTGCTACCTAATTGCTTGACTGTATAAATGCCCCGACACGCTGGACCACATTTGCTTCCGCAAACACGTCGGGTGTGACATCTTCTCTTCTTCTGACATCGTCTCTTCTTCTGCGCATGCGGGCCACTTTGACGACGCATGTGTTCATACAGCAGACAAGGCCGAGGTCGCATTTATAATGTAATATGAACCCTTACACAAAAAAAAAAAAAAGGTTTTTTTTTTCAAAAACTCAGAATTGAGCATTAAGACCTGCGGTGTGAACGTAGCCTTAGACGAAAATATTTCACCCTAAACAGCCTTCCGTCACCGGCAAGAGTGTGCTCTGTACATTTTCACAGCGGTAAGTTAAAAATAAAGTTTAGAATCCTCATCCTTTCTCTCCTTTAGCCACACACGTGCATGCACACAGTGAGTGAGATAAAAGGAAAGAAGGAATGATCAACGATCGATGTATGTCATACGCCCGCACGTATCTATGTATACATATATGTGTTGTATGTGTATATATATCCATACCATCCATATCCACATGAGGGCCGATTACTGGGCCGGACTAAAATTCACTTTCCGCCATGCTTAGTCCAGCCCTCTTTTAAAAATGTGTCGGCTAAATTTGCCAATGCAACATGTTGTTTACTTGTTTCATATAGACAGAGCAACAGTGTCAGGGACATTTAATGACACCTTAAATGTTTTGAATGCACGTCTTACTCCTTTGGCACATTGAAATAGTGGCATTTTAGAGACGTTGCTACCAGGTGATTTGGTGCTGGCAGACCGTGGCTTTGACATTGGGGACAGTGTAGGACTCATGTATGCTGAAGTAACGATCCCTGTTTTCACAAATGGATGCTGCCAGTTGGGTGCAAGAGATGTGGAGAGCACACGGAAAATCGCCCATCTTCGAATTCATGTGGAAAGGGTGATTGGCAGTATCCGGAATAAGTACAAAATACTGACAAAAAAAAAATACCCATCAGCATGGTGTTACCATGCTAAGGTGAGGACATAACATTCCTTGACAAGGTTGTTAATGTATGTTGTGCACTAACCAACCTTAGCCCCAGTGATGTTGTGCAACATTAATAATACTGCATGCTGTATCGTTTTTCATATGTAAGAAATAAAAGTTGTCATAAGGAGCCATTTTCCCCTTGTCAATTGTTTCTGCCTTTTTACTAAATTTACCGGAATTTGAAGGTGTGTTTTACAGACAACGATCAGATGAAGTTGGAAAAGTTATTTATTTACTTTATCAAATGAATCAAAAGGACTAAGACTATACTTGCAGGTTGGTGTAAACATCAAAATGTAAACAATATCGCCTCAATAGTACAATTGTACAGTACATGACTTTTAGCTTTAACATACTAGTACAAGTAAACCTGAAAATGCAAAAGCAATCTCAAAATGAATAGTTAAAATAAAGTAAAAAAAACCCTCAAATGCAATAATCTCAAAATGTAAACAGTATTGATTGAATAGTGCAAATGTACACAACATGTTTAAAGTGTCAAGGTACAAGTAAAATATAAATTGTGCAATACCAACAAAGGCCATTATTTTAGAAAGATGACGCTATGATATCTATCGACATGAAGGGCAAAACCAAAGGAAGAAGTAGCTCTGGGTCATAGCTCCACTCAGTATTGGGAATACTGTAGGGATCCAAACCATTGATAATGTCTATTTTTGAAAGTTATCGGTCTCCGGCTCCACGGTCTAAAATTTAGCCCCACCAATTTCTCGCATTTTAACAAGTTTTGGAATAGACAAATACACACGACAAATACACGACTTTTAAAGCAACACTGTGTCATGCCAGTTTTTGTAGATTATGGCGGCGTCATGTGGACAAAAGCGGTAGTGTTTTGACAAAAGTCAACCACATTTCCCATATGCACGCCAGCGCGTAGTGTCGTGAAATCCTGAGAACTCGCTAGCTTGCAAGTTGGACTGAATTACTGTAACATTTCTATTTCCAGTGGCTGTGTGAAAGATGCATAGCGATGAGGTAATGAATCAAATTTTGTTGAAACAACACTTTTGTTTTTTTCTTTGTTTTGGGGCTTCTGCCATGACACCAGTAATAGCGTGACTGTAGACCAGGGGTCACCAACTTCGGTCCTCGAGGGCACCTGTCCTGCAGGTTTTCCATCTCTCCCTGCTGCAACACACCTTTTAAAATGATCAGGATCATTATCAGGCTTCTCAAGAGCTTGCTGATGAGTTGATCATTTTAACAGGTGTGTTGCGGCATGGAGAGATGGAAAACCTGCAGGACAGGTGTCCTCGAGGACCGGAGTTGGAGACCCCTGCTGTAGACGATCGGGTTCCTTATAGCGAATGGAGGAAGTGAGTATGCCGTAAAACAACTCAGGACATTTGTATTTTTTTTGTGAGCCAGGGTTGCTTCCATCCTCAAAGTTGCACCGTTCCGTCCCTGGAACGGAATGCCCAAATGAAAGAAGAGACTATCAGCCCCCCCCCCCCTTCCCAGCAATATTATTTATTTATTTTGTCAAGAAGCATTTTCAAAAATTCTAACAAGCACAAATGTCCTAGTAATTACTACTGATTCTGAAGATCCTGGGCAGAATATATTGACATGGCAACAACACCAAAACAGCACACAAGGTTCAATCCACAAAATGTTCAATCAGCCGTAATGTAATGTCATGTCATGTCATGTAGTAGCACCTTTTAGGCAGATGGTGTCGCTGTAGAGTTAGGCATGTCCTGGACTGGTTGTAAAAACACGCAGCTTGGCTCCGACTGGTAGCCTGTTGTCTGTTCACGTTCACCGCCGGGTGGAGTTTGCCTTCAGTCTGCCGGAGAGAGACAAAAGATGGGCCGGTGTCGCTACCGAAGGTGGGTCTATCGCCCACCATTTTCCCCACTTTACACGCGTTTTGATGGTTATCTGGCTAGCTCTCAATCCACGCTGACAACAAAAGCTTGTCTCAGCAGTTCATCCTTAGTGGCGGCCGATAGCAAAAGCTAACCCAATGAGCTGGAGCGTGCCTGGGATCAGACACGACATAGCGTACAGCTCGTTAAACTTGTCTTGAGTCCATGGTGATGATGGCATAACGGGCACCTTATAGACTCTCGAGCAACATATCTAGCAGCGTTTAAGAACATAAATGACGTTGGTGCGTGCTAGAAATGATGTAAAACATTAGCTGAGTGCCTGTTGGTGAAGAAGCTAGCGGTGGCTGAGCTTGTCGTTAGCTGTCCCGCTGAATCATCAGTAGGGACGAAGCAGGCCCCCGGCACGCTATTAAGTCCTCAAGTCTTGTTAAAGCTAGTTACAATGAAGGCGCTCTAAAAACACCGCAAACGTAATAACTCAAACAACCTAATGTCCACAGCGCTGTTACTAGTTAAACCTCGACTGGTACGAACAAACAACATCGACGATGCCAAGTTTAACAAACATTCAGATGACTAATGTAAGTCGGACATTGTGATGATGATCAACTTTTTGTTCTTTCTAGGCCAACTTCCCACTGAGGAACAGAGCGGATCCTCACCACAGGCGAGCTACCTACTGAGTCCACCTGTTTTTATGCTCACATCCTCCCAATGGGACCCTTGCTATAACCACAAGGACATCTGGATACCACATACAGTTAAAAAGACTGATGGACCTGTTTCTTATTCAATATTGCACATGATGGCAATGTGAAGATGACCACCCACTATCTGTGCAGCGAGAGGGAGATCCATCCTCTAATAGTCTTTATGAAGACCTCGTGTTGACGCCAGATAAAGGCCAGTTGGGGCCAAGGCGTGGAAATTGAGACTCCTACTCTACCCATCTTGACTTGGGACAATCCAGAAGACCTCACTGCTCAGCTGTCGTCAATATGGTGCTGTTCTTTAACCCCTTCGACAGCTTGGTGTGTATCCTCCTGGGTATCTCCTTCACAGTGTGGTTCACCCTGCTGCTCGTCTTCATCATCGTGCCCGCCATCTTGGGGGTGTCCTTTGGCATCAGACGACTCTACATGAAATCCTTGTTAAAGGTCTTTGAGGTAAGCGCTGTCGCTGAAATGTTGTACCCACGAAATAAGGACTTTTTTTTGAAAGTGTAACAAAATCCAACCTTCGATTCAAAGGCAAAGTTTTAAGTAAAGTTTTAACATTCCTAAGTGTCACACTAACTAAAATATAAAGTAAAGCTACTCGCCATTTGAAGATGCCTGACAGACATGTAATGGAGAGCAAACGGGAAAGTGCAGAGGGATGTTGTCGCCTAGTGGCATTTTGTATGTTTAATTGCTAGTTCTGTGATTTTTCAAAATGTAGTGATGAGGTGTATTTTTCTGAAAATAAAAAATTGTGTTTGAGGAAGGGTGTTTGACTTGTACTTGTACTATGAAGCATGTAACCGTGGTTCATTGGTTTCAGTGGTGGTTATGGATTAACAGTACAGCCTGCTGTTATGTAACCTGGGGGGTTTAGTTTGTCGCCAACTCTAGTCTGTCAAAGATCCAGCTGCTTCAAATACATCAAACTGTTGCCTTCCTCCATAATGGGACTTAGACACCTACAGTACATGAGTTTATTGACAATTCCGAGCTTACGTCAAAAATGACGTCACAAGTCAAGATGGCGGTCAAGTCTGTCAAAAAAAACCTCTCCGCTCATTGAAAAGCATTGAACTTTGGGTCGTTGTCGTTTGATTTGTGTGTTTTTTTTTTAAAACTACATTTGCAAAGATAATGATGCAAGCTAAAGACTAAAATACGGAGGAAAGAAAACAGTACATTTTATCACACGAGAACGATTCTTACCAGTTAAGTGCTCACTACAAAGCACCGCGGCCTTGGTTAGCTTCCATTCCGAACCGTGCAGTTCCACTCCCTTCACTCCCTTTACCGACTTTTTCCGACATTCAGGGTCCACACAGTAATATGGAACGGTAATTTAGTTTCCGTCATGTTATGGTTGGACGATGGAACCGCACAAAAACGTCGAGGCATGATTTTCTGCGAGCTTTACATGCTAGTCACAGACATAATACAATACGCGGTGGGTTGTTTTCAACAAAGCGCGTTGCATCATGAAATGCCCGCATGTTGGGAATTGTCAATTATCACGATCACTCAGCCGAAATTCCTGAGGTAAATTCTGGAGGAAAGCTGACAAAACTTGGAGCAGATCTTATACCCGAAAAAAAGTGAGCCAGTGGGAACTGGTGGAGATTTCCTGATCTGGGAATTCCTTGAGCAAACATGAGGAATGTGGAAACTTGAAAGGACACGAGCTGTACTCAGCTGACTCAAGGTGTTTTGGGTTGTTCAAGTATGACAATCGATTCCGCTAATGACACGTGTGAAAATGATGACCTTATTCGTGGAATTCAGATCAGTCAAAGCCTCTGTAATGCCAAACATTCTTCATCAGATCTGAAGGCTAATTCCAGTGTTTTTGGGCACGCCGTCTAGACCTTATATTTACAGATTTTGCTCACAATTGTTGCATTCAGCTGTATCACGCCGTGTTATGTTGTGCTATCATATGTAATTGTGTGGGCTGCTGACGTGCCTCCCGCTCCAATCCTTTTCATGAACTTTTTTGGCTCGCGCTCAAGAGAACATTATGTACTTTTCCTCTCTCAGCAAGAAGTACCTCTGGGCTTTTGTTGCTTAAAGTAAAGCCTCCGCTTTGAAGTAGACTGCAACAATGCATACGTGATTACAACCTGTAAACATTTTAGCAGGTCCAAAAAGAAAGAAAGAAAGGAGAAGTCATTTCACACTGTTACTTTGATTCTGAATAAGATGCGTCATAAACTTTCAACTCTTCTGTACTCTTTGATCTGTTTTTTTTTTTTTTTTTTTTAGTGGGCTACGCTGAGGATGGAGAGAGGAGCCAAAGAAAAGAATCATCCCTTGTATAAACCCTACTCAAATGGTGAGGTGGAATATTAATTGGGTTTCATTCCGTGTTCATGCTCGGTGTGTTTATTGATGACAACTCCCTCCTCTGGATGGCTCTAGCTATCATCGCAAAACATCCCACTTCCTTGGAAGAAGAGATTAAAGAAATTCGGCGAAGTGGCAGCAACAGAGACCTGGACTCAGCGCCCGAGTTTGAGATGTCGGACATTTTCTATTTTGCTCGAAGAGGAGTGGAGAGCATCATGGACGATGAAGTGACCAAGCGGTTTTCGGCAGAGGAGTTGGAGTCTTGGAATCTGCTGACGCGTAGCAACTATAACTTCCACTACATCAGCCTGAGGCTGACCGTGCTGTGGGGACTGGGCCTTCTGATCCGCTATGGCATCCTTTTGCCTCTCAGGTATTCACTGTACAAATAACACAAATGTTTGTTCAAGCGTCGTTGGAAACACTGAGAACATGCAAACAAGCTAACATATTAATGCTAACGCCGGTCTTCATTGTCAGACTAGCACCGGAATAACTTGAAATCAATTTTGACAGTGACACTAACTGATATAATTGCGCCACTCCTAGCTGCTGTCAGAAGGAGTAAACATCATTTCGGCGAAAGCAAAAAAACAAAACGAAAAAAAATACAAGCCACATGCTTGTTTGGGACACTGTTGATGCAACAGTGCTGTCTACTGAGATACTCTGCCGTCTCATTATCATTATTAAGTTATGCGCCCTTCGCTTTGCATCGAAAGTGAAAATGAGCAAAGGCAGTCGCTGACAGTCTGCCACTCATGAAAAGGAATTGCTGTACCCCGCACACCGAGCGACGTGGCCCAAAGCGACTGAACCGTCGAGCGGAGTGGCAATCTGTCAGTGACTGTTTTTGCTGCTCTTCTCAAGTTCAATCACACAGTTGATTCAGTACACCTGTAGACTGTAATGAAGTACAATACCAGCTCAACATTGTAAGCATCTCGCTGCAGTTCTACACAATATGGAACTGAGGTAGTTTATTTACTTGACTGCAGTAAGTGGCCTTGATTAGGAGTACCGTAATACGTAGAAAAAAAATGACATTGCGATTTTTTGGGGGGGGGGTTTGCGTTATACATTGCGATGTTAAAAATAGAATTTTCACCAGATGACTTGACTATGACACAATACCTGCGCGAATGTTCAAAAGACACATCCTGCAGGCGTAGTAATACGTTTCTGGAGTCGTGGTCACCTGTACAAACGCGGCATTTAATATCTATTTGATCAGAGACTGATTTTCCCCACTAACGGTTTTCAGGTCAGCGTTGCCATGTTTAGCTTCATTTCTTTAACTCTGGAATGCTCCATATTGCATGTAGCAGCGCTTTTCTCACACTGCTTCGCACTGCTGCTCCACAGTAAAGTTCAGCTATCAAGATTGGCTGCTTTGCGGGCATTGTGTGTTGTGGTGAAAATATTTACAATTGAGTTGCTTTCCCAAGGGGGAAAGGATGCTTTTATGTGTTGCAATGCACAATGCATCTGACAATTAATGAGGCATGCTGCCCAGTGGAGCGGAGACCATTAGTTACAGAAAAAAAAAAGGGTCATAAATGAATGAGAATTGAAATGACCAATATTTGGAGGCAGGAGGCGCACATTTCGATAGTTTGCTCCGCGCTAAGCCCGATTGGATCGTGAAGCGTACCTATTGTGGCCACGTTGGTGGGAGTACATCCCACATTCAGATTTCTGCCCGAGACTAATAGCTTTTCTCTGTCTGCAGAAGAAATTAAGTGTAGTAGCAGCAGCATACAACTGTCTTTAAAGATGTGTGAATAACGTGTCAACTTTATGATTGCGCATAAAATGTTGCCGTTGAGTATCCGCGCGATAGACATTTAATGCGCCACACGTAGTGACTCACTGCTGAGCCTGGCTCGCACACGTCCATATGCCGGCGGGGAGGCAAAACGGGCCACACGAACACAGCCGCACACCGTTCTCTTAGTCGGTGTGCTTTTCCACACAAATGCGAGCTTGGCGTCTTATCACTCGTTTCATATCTTTCATATCTCGCATTTGAATCAACAACCGCTTTGAATGTAGAATCGTCTCTTTCAGATTAAATGTGTCTGTTGGCCAGCTCGGTCGAAGCCCCGGTCTGTAAGAAACTTCGGTCTGATGGAGCAAAAGCTTCTTGCATATGAGTCCCTGTCCTGTTTTTGTAGAAATTGTCTTACGTGTCCCAGTGTTGTTGAATAACATGCATCTGTCCTATTTGTTTCAGGGTAACCCTTGCCTTCACTGGTGTTGGCCTCCTGGTATTCCTCACTTCTATTATAGGCTTACTGCCCAATGGACGGTACGTGTCTGCTTTTCAGCAAATCAAACCGATCTCCCCATCTTTTGCTGCATTCATTGGCTAGTTACAGCGTCTTGCACGGCTGGGTTGTCACGTTTGATTCAGCTGATGGAGCACGCCAAAACAAACCGAGCGGTACTATTTTGTGGAAACTCGACTCCAGTGACCGTGACTGTTGTGCGCTCTTTGCAGGATGAAAAGCATCCTGAGCGAAAAGGCCCACCTTATGTGCAACAGGATATGTGTCAGAGCTCTGACTGCTATCATAACATACCACGACAGGTAAGGAGACATTTTTGTCTCCCCCCACACCCATCTCCCCCCCCCCCCCCCCCCTGAAGACAAAGCACTTATTTGTTCATTATCCTCTTGTTTGGTATCAGGTGAAATAAAGCAGGAAAAAAAAGGAAAACGGGTTTTTAAGAAAGTCATTGGGTTGGGTTTTTTGTATGAGAAGAAAAGGGGGAAATTGTTTAGAATAGGATTGTTTTGTAAAAGAGAGAGTATTTATTGCCCAACCATATGTTGTGGAAGGTGTCGGTCATATTGCTACTTGTTTATTGTCGGTGCTCGTGTAGTTGCCCTTTACAACAGATTTTTATTGCACTAATCGGCGATGTGTTTACGAGACAGTCATCTGCGTATTGCAGTCTTATCAGTAAGGAAGTTAAAGGAAAGAAAGAATGACTTTATACTTGATAGCTTAACAGTTGTTTCTATAGAGGTGCATAATCTATTTTATTATGTATGCTATATTTGATCACTGTTGATATTGATTAGGATTTTAGACATTACATGCATAAGCAACCTGTACGTGCATTACAGTTTTGTAAATTAGGGCTGTGCAATGATTCTAAATTCAATTACAATTACTAGGGCTGGGAAAAAAAATATGATATCACGATGTATCATGATACTTTTTATGCCGATACCAAGTATCAATTTGTTGATGAAATATTGATACTTTTGATACATTATGTTATGTTTTTGCACGTTCTATAACATACTTTTGGAACATTTGAGGTCCTTAAAGCGGAAGTCAACCCTAACATCTTTTTCTCAAGAATATGTTCCCAGCAGGCCCACAAGTTGAAACACGGCATTCTGATTAATTTTGTGTTTGTGGAATAGAAATTAAGCAGCAAATTGCACTCGTTTTTAGCAATCTCTGGGGGCGGCCATTTTGTCTTGTGTCGACTGAAAATGACATCACAACTGCTCACAACGACCAACCACGGCTGACCTGTTTTCTGAATCTGAGCCGTGATTGGTCGTTGTGAGCAGTTGTGATGTCATTTTCAGTCCACAGAAGTGACAAAATGGCCGCTCCCTGAGATGGCTAAAAACGTGTGGATTTTTCTGCTTAACTTATATTCCACAAACACAATATTAATCAGAATGCCGTTTTTCAACCTGTGGGCCTGCATGGAACGTAATCTTGAAAAAAATATTTGGGTTGACTTTCTCTTTTTATTAAAAAAAAAAAAATCAATAAATAAAAAAAAAAAAAAAAAAAAAAAAGTCCTAATTAATTGCTTTACTTATATGGCCATATACTTTTGTTTCCATAACTTTGTCAATGTATGTTTACTCTCAGACTGCGGCATTCTTTTGTGAGTTTTACAGTCATCTCCTTGTGCTGACTTAATTTAAATTATGCTCTAATTTACTGGAAAGAAAAATGTATGTCATTACAATTTCCATAAAATGATTTTGGGGAGGAAATGTCATATTGTCTTTTGCCCGCGGACATTCCCCTACCTAGTCCTCCTTATACCTAATCCACTACGTTCTACATGAGATTACATAATACCAGATGTCTTTTCTCAGACGTGAGGAGGCAAGGGTAGGTTAGCACTCAGTCAGAAAAATGAGAATGGTTATGAAAGAGCGGTTGCCAGAGGCGCAAACTTTGTTCTTTTAGATTTATGATGTTAGTGGTTTAGACAATGCGCAAAACTCTCACTAGTAATGTCCCTTCTATTAACTGTTTAAAAATCACATTTGATTTGAGCCCGTTCGCAAGATGTTGATTTAGCCAATGTAGCAGATGTCATTCTTCTGTAAGGAGGAATTGTGGACTTCAAACGTAGGTGTTTTTCCCAAGCCTTTATTGTGCCAAGGCCCAAACTGTATTTTACATAAAAAAAAAAAAAGAATAAAATACTACACCTGATGATGTCTCACGATTGGGAGTCATTCTAACGATTGTTGTTTCCCCAAATAAAGTGAATACTTTATTGGGTAAGGGTATGGGAATCAAAGTATATACTGTCGAAAATTAAAAGGCGGAGGGGGTTACCAGTCGCAGCAATGTCACTACTTTTGTTGCATGAGATATCGGGCCTGTTGTAAGTAGTAACATTCTCGGTGGCATGGTGATAAAAATAAACTAGTCAGTGATGCTCTTTTGTAACTCAATCTCTGGATTGAAGTCTCGGTATGTGCAAGTGCTGCACGTCAGATGATTTTCAGCGTCAACAAGATTTACTTTGTTTGCTCTTTAGAAAGAACGGGCCGTTTATTTTTTTATATAAAAGAAACTGAATTGATGCGTAACTGCATCATGATGACTTTCAACCGCATGTGGTTTGACTTGATGGTTCTTGATATCTGCTAGAGGAAGTTCTCACCATCTCTACTTTTCTATTTGTAGTGAGAACAAACCCAAAAATGGAGGAATTTGCGTCGCCAATCACACGTCGCCCATTGATGTCATAATTCTGGCCAGTGATGGCTGCTATGCAATGGTAAGTGTTGACTCTTTTTCCACATCAGTTGTCTTGTCTTGTGGGGAATTTATCAAAGCTTTGCAATTGGAGGCCTTTGCACCTCTAACATTGTGCGTGTATGTGTGTCAGGTGGGCCAAATACATGGTGGCTTGATGGGAATCATTCAGAGATCCATGGTGAAGGCCTGCCCTCACATTTGGTTTGAGCGTTCAGAGGTCAAAGACAGACATCTAGTGGCCAACAGGTAGAACTGCTACTATTTTTGTCTATACGTTTTTTTTAAAGCGGTAGTAACTGTAATTGATACACAAGCTAAATTTAAGAATCCAGTGAAGATAGTGAGCCATATTCTTCTCTCTGCAATATAGGTTGAGTGACCATGCACAAGATAAATCTAAACTTCCCATTCTCATATTCCCAGAAGGTGAGTTTGATTTGTTTTATTACGTTGAGTTTCTTAAAAGCACAAGAGTGTTGTTGTTTGTAAAAAAAAAAAAAAAAAGTCACAAGATTTTATTTTTTTTTGCTGGCAGGTACATGCATTAACAATACATCAGTTATGATGTTTAAGAAAGGTAGTTTTGAAATTGGCGGCACAGTGTACCCTGTCGCTATCAAGGTAGGAGAAATGTCTTTGTCTTACTATACGTACTTCCTATAATGGCAACCATGTGTTGACAATGTCATTTGGATGTTCATGTCCTGTGCAGTATGATCCCAGATTTGGAGACGCCTTCTGGAATAGTAGCAAGTTCGGAATGGTCAACTACCTGCTACGTATGATGAGCAGCTGGGCCATTGTCTGTAGTGTGTGGTACCTTCCTCCGATGTCCAGAGAGGTACGACTCTGACTTTGACTGTAATATTCAGTCAAATATGCCTGCTTAGTTTCACATATCAATATTTTCCGTAGGAAGGGGAGGATGCTGTACAGTTTGCCAATCGGGTAAAAGCAGCCATTGCCAGACAAGGAGGATTAGTGGACCTTTTGTGGTAAGACAATGTCAATAATATGCATTTCTTTTTTTTTTTAATCACTTGTCGTTTTTCAACCACTTGTGAGTCAATGAGCGAATGTTAGACCCAGCCCAAAAAAATGATGAACAAATCCTTCTTTTCAGGGATGGAGGGCTGAAGAGAGGAAAGGTAAAAGATACCTTTAAAGAAGAGCAGCAGAAGCTCTACAGTAAAATGCTGGTGGGCACCCAAGAGGATCGCAGTCGCTCCTGAAAGACTTGTGAGGAGGTGGATCGGCTCAAAACCCTCACAGGGAAGCTCTGACTGCAAATGAAGTCAGCTGTGCACCCACTTGAGTTGGGGTTCCAGGACTTTTCTCTGCCTCACACAGACGTTTGCTGTTTGCAGCGTTGTATCAGGTCCGTTGGAGTTACATGAAACAAGTCTCGCCTGCATTAGAATGGAAAAAAGTAGAAATGCTCTGTGATGGAGCCATGTCTCCCTTGTGTTTGAGGAAAAACTTGTAATATATTTGTCATGAAGTTTTTGTTTTGTAAGATTCTTTTACCATGTTTGTATTTCAGTCATGTTTTCAGTTAACCCCAGTTCTAGCTGGGTGTATAACAACAGAGTTATAGATGATTTAAAAAAAAAAAAAAAAAAAAAAGCCAATGTTTTGAGGGTTTGCATGACTGGCTTTGTGTTTGACATGATGCCAGACTTTGTTACATTTAAAACTATTTTTATGAGCTTTTTTTTCCAAGAGAAAGAATCTTGTATTCTAAGCTTTGTGTCTTACATGAAGACTTGTATCAACCTGTTATTACAACAGCAGTAACTTGTGTTATTGAACTCTTGTTGCTGGTTCTTTTTCCGTGGAATGTGTAAATGCACATTATGAAGTGGAAATATTGCACCTGTTCCATCTAAAGTCGGCATATAACAAGTGAAAGAACATACTTGTGATGCTCAAATCAGTGCCCATGGTGAACAGGTAATCATGCAGGTTTAAACAATTACAACGGGTCTCTAAACAACATGCTTGGAATGGGAAGCAGCTAATATTTATTACACACTTCTTTGGCCACCAATTTGTAGCAGAGCAACATGTTTGTTGAATTTATTTTAACTGAACTCCAACAGCTATTGTCTTAATTTCCCTTCCCTTGCTTTGCTGATATTTGTCCTACTTGGCAGACTCTTCGAGAAGAGAAAGTGTCGCTGTAGTCTGGTCTCTTTCAGGCTGGAGTCAACCAACATGAGCTCCCTCCGCATTTAGATTGCACCAAACACCAAACATGTTTATGAAAAATAAACCAAGAATGTCACTGCAGTATTTGCGTCTGACTGTGAGTGTACTTGAAACGCGTAACTCGTGATGATTTGTTTAATTGTTCAAATAAGACGTCTAACTTATGCTTGCGTTGTATTGCATAATTCACGTCTGAAAACCCGGGACTCTTCCCAAACCATTTGTCAAAGCACTGTTTTCAGTCTGGTGATTAACAAAACTTCCTTCATTCGTTTCCCACTAGAAGAGAATAAAGTGCACTCAGCTTGGAGAAGGGGAAAATGCTGATGGAAATGGTCGTGGTTGAACAGCTCTCCGACACCACCATGGAAACCGTCACGGTGTGCTTGTTGAAGCTGAAACTGCAAAAATCCATGTAAGCCAAGGGTTTCAGAGCTATTAAATCCGCTACCAGTTGGTCTGAATACTAAGGCGTTTGCTGTTTGGCAGGCTTTACCCGAATCTGTTTTTAGCAGTAAATCACTAAACTTTTGTAAATTCGTTAAAACACTTAATATTCACTTGGGCTTCACACGATGGTGATCTGTTGGTTCACTGAGTTGCAATGTTAATCAGGTAAACAAGAAAGTAGCGAAGGCTCCATTCAAATCTCCTTAGTAAAAGAAAATTACACTACTACTTCCTGTTTTTTTTCAGATCAGCGGTGTGTTTGTGGTAGCGGGAGTGGTGCGTTCAAGTTCTTCTGTTATTTTCGAAATCACTTGGTAAACCGTAGACGTGTTCGATACCATACGTTTTTGTCCGGTTGTAATGAGGCACGTTAAACGTGACACCTTTAGCTGCCGCTTACTGTTAGCAAGTTCACGTAATATGGTGTTTTGTGTACAAATTAGCTTTAGTGACTCTAAGACGTCTTCAAGATGCCCAGCGCAAAGGGCGGAGCGCCAATGTTCGATAACGCAACACGACTTGATCTTGCTGTTACTACTCGTACTGTAGTTTGTGCGAACAGGCTGAGTCTCACAGCTTTGGCTTAGCCAGCTTACTTGTGGGGTACTTGGAGATTCACGCAAGAAGAATACTGAGTATTTTAGGGGCTCCGGCTGCGCTCGACGATGGCAGTGTGCGCCTCTGCTGCGTTTGACAACCGGACACCACGACCAAAGCCCGTTGTCAGCAAACAAGTTGGACCAGAAAGCGACTCAGAACCTTTATACTGGAATGCTAGTTTATTTTAAGCGCTAACTACTCTGGTTCTCACAATAAGCCTTTCTAAGCTGATGAGGAAGTCGCTTATAGGCCTGATCGTGAAGGAGATTGTCAATTGTGTGTGCGCGCGCGTGCGTTATATGTGACTGGACTATGGAGACACACACCGAGGTGCTTCTTGTCACCGCAAATGTGGGGTCACTCTTCGACAATGTAAGTATAACCCAGCTGTTGTCATTCTACAACTAAAACTACACAAAAGAGTTCGAACATGTTGATTTTGTTTGATGTTTGCAATTACTACTAAGGCCAATTGTACTTCGAATGGGCGCCATTTCGTTGATACGTCACGATTTTATCGTCACACGCACACCTATACGTGTTCCGCCCATCCAAGGTGTTTTCACATCACGGTGCAGTTCCAATTTTTTTTTCTGCAATAAGGTTCCACTCGATAGAGTTAATCTTTTGTAGCAGGACGATATTAATCAAGTCGCTGGTGACTCGATGACCTGGTTGACGTGAGAGGGTTTGACACGTCAAGACTCGTGTACGTCACAAGTTCCTGATATAGGCTCTTCATTTTGTGGTGCCGGCAAAGATTTCCGAACACATTTTTTTTATTCTGCAGTTTGAATTATTATACATTATAGTGCTACTGTAACAACTAGCAAGTGTTAGAAATCTCATAAACTGACTGTAACATGGATATAAAATGGCCAAAAACTCTTAGGACACCCAAATCAATTCATTAACTAGGACATTTTGGAGAATTGTATGCTTCCAAATTTTTGTGAATAGTTTGGGTTAGTGGTTCTCAAATGGTAGTGCGCACTCCTGGGGGTACGTGAGATTTTTATGTTTAAAAAAGTAGATAAGTAGCCTCCATGCAAAAAAAAAAAAAAAAAAAGTTTGTAATTATGACAAAGTTCCTGAGCGAAGCTCAAGCCCAAGTGACTCAGTAAAATGTCGTATTAAATGCAAAAACACTGTTCAGTGCAACAATACAATATTCAGTGTTGACAATTGATAATGTTAATCTTTTTAATTATTAAATGGGTGTTTTTTTTTTAAAAAAAAAGAATTTTCTGCTTTAATTTTAAATTAAGATAATTTTTTTTCGAGAACTAATCTATATTATGATCCAAAGGAGGACACTTTGTTGATGATTATTTTTGTATGCATAAATGTTGATTTACAAGTAAATTTAGCTCTCTTTTTTAAAGTTATATATTTTTATTTTCAAATAGTTTGAGAGATACCACTCCAAATGGAGTTACAAAGTTTAATAAATGAGACACTCTTGGCCCAGCACTCTGTTTTAAGTCTTTTTTTTAATCCAAACTATTCTGCATGAATATCTCTCAGATAGTATCAATCAAAACATTTTCCACTTCCTTTAGTTGGCTATTGGGACACTTAATGGATAAGTGTCCCAATACCTTTGTCACTGTAAATAATTGAGGTTCTATATGTTCCTTGTTATAAGTGTTTTCGTATTTCTCTAATACAGTAGTTATTTGCATGTCTTGGTTATAACATTATGTTGTTCATACAACAAGCATACCAGTTTTAGCATAATTAGGTTTAAACATTCTCATCTATATTTTCAGTAGCTTTTAGTTCTGGTTGAACTGAAAAGTTCTAGGTGAGGTCAAGTGATTCTCTACACTCATGGAAATTTGGCTGGGGCCCATGTTTCCGGGTGCCAGATTGAACTTCAGTGGAAACATGTTAGATCCCATTGTGGGAGATATGTAAACAGATGATTATCTTTACTGAGAGATTTGTGCTTTTCTGGTCAAATACCACACGCCTCCATTCATGTAAACAAACACTCCAAAAGATTCATCCAGCCACAGTTTCATAGTTTTGTTGCTAAATGCGATGGTCATCATCATAATGATCATTCTTTCATAGGTCAACACAAGGGGGTTAGCAAAGAATGAGAATCACAACTTTAAGGATCTCAGGTTTATAAGTACAATTTAAGGCAGTCATTTTGAAATTGTGGACATTTATTGCAGTCACTGATGGTGTGGAGGTCCACTCGCCTGACTTGTGTAGATACAGCGGTGGGTTCAGTTCCCACTCAGTGTACGGTAAATGGTTGCCCATCTCCGATTCTATATGTGCCCTTTGACCGACTGGCAACCACTTCAGGTTGTACTCCTCCTTTCACCTGAAGTTAAATGGGATAGGCTCCAGCACCCCGTGATCCTGAACAGGATAAGAGGTGTGGAAAATGGATAGATGGATGACATTTTTTAAAGTGTAGGATAGCACTTTTTTTTTTTTTTTTACCTGCATGTACAGTACATTTTTTACTTCTCAGGTATAAGTGCATTTTTTAAGTACAGGTCATTTGTATGTAACTCAAGTACGGTAAATGTGCTTGTTAGGGTTAAAACCTCGGCCTCTGTATTTTTAATTATTTGTTTATCTATTTTTTATTCTAAGTTGCACAATATAATGTCGTCAAGGTGCTTGCAACATTCTGCCTTTAATCAAGGCACAGGTTTGATTGACACTGTCTAGATAGCTATCAATCTAACTACTCTTTGCATGTTTACTATTTTGTTTTGTAGTGCAGTGGTGTGAAGCTGTACTGCGTCACTAATATTTTGGTAACGGCTCCCAGTAAGATACAACAATGATACAGTTCGTACAATCTTAATATCTCCGGACAGCGCTGATCAAAAGTGAACTTTATCGTTGACACAACTCTCATTGGGCTCTCATTGGATTGTAATGATGTAACTGCTGCCCCATGTTTGCATGACAATGAGCGATTTGACTCCAACTAATTATTGCATTGCATCTCATGTTTCAGGTGGGTGAAATACAAAATGAATGGCTACAAGAGTTATACAAGGTAAATTAGCATAGCTCTCGCACTTGTAGACTCTTCACCTCATTCCATATGACAGTCTCAAATTGGTTGACGAATCAGGTGAAAGTTGATAATTTTCCCACATAGCCTTGGTACTTTCTCACCGCACCCTGGTTGGGAATCACTGCCATATGATAGGACTCACACTCTACATACATGACTACTTCATGCACTGTGGAAAATGGATACCGCGCTGACCATTGATAAGAAATGAACACATGGCCCGGCTGGTATGTAAACTAAGTGACCAGAAAATTCCACCTGGCTGACTCAAAGTGGAAAATGACCCCGCTCCTGTGACGAACAAATGTGGCTTTCCTCTCCCCTGATTATTACGTAATATAATGCTGTCACTTTTTGCTCTCTGTGCAACAGACCATCCGCACCTACCGGCCACAGTTCATCGCCCTGCACTTCCAGGAGGTGGGAGGGAAAGAGTACATGGTCAACATGGGCCACGCAGAAGAATTCTTTAGGTAGGAAAATGAGCTATGAGTAATCCGTCTGTTTGTGTTTGTTCCGATCACAGAGAAGTGGTCGTTGTCTCGCATCCAAATGGGCGGCAGCTTCAAATGTTTTCCCATTCTCAATCAATTAAACGTCCTTCCACTCGTTTGCTCAAAAGTGTAAATAACTCGTTATAATAATTTCCCCAACCATCCATCCATCCATCCATCCATCCACTATCTGAACCGCTTGTCCTCACGAGGGTTAAGGGCCTGCCAAAAATGCAATATTTTGAATGAATTGAAAAGAAAAAAAAGTTTTTTTCCCAAGTTCTTTGATGGACAAACAAGCTACAGTTCAGGGGCGGAGCCATGAGTGCGCCTGGGTGTGCACAGGCCCACCCAGATTGACAGACTACCCACCCAGTCACATTCATGAAAAAAAAAACAAAAAAAAAAACATATTTTTGAATTATCTTTTAATTTATTTTTTATGTTATTGAATAGTAAGAATGGCATCATTGCGGTTTTGAACTTCGTATGATTCAGTTTGTCATTTTATTTGAATGTACGATGTGTCAGGGGGATTGTGCTCAGCGAGAGAACTATTCAAAACAAACTTTTTCCAAGCCCACCAATTGGCCACGTTGTGGCTCCGCCGCCGCTTTACAGCGCAGCACGTTTGCTGATAATTGCTCTGTTATTTTCCAGGAGCATTGAGTCCAGTGAAGAACTAAAAGATTTTGACAGGCGCTGCGTTTACGTGGACAACCAGTTTCAAGCAGAAGAGCGTTTCACGGTGAGAACGAAAGGTGTGAAAGCTGTAAGAGTGCCGTAGTTCTCAGGATCTTCCTCTAGATGGAGCCCTCATCCTGGGTAGAAAAATGAAGTGCAGGATCCGATGTGTCATGCAGTGCAACTGAATCCTTAATGGTTTGTCATTATTATCAAGTGTGTAGATCCCAGTTATTAAAGCATTAAGGCATATGCATTCAAATCATTGATATTAATCATTTACAGTCATAATCTTTACGGCGTTTAGGATTAACTTCAGGGGTTGTCAACTGTTTTGGGTCCAGTGATCCTTTACAGTGGAATTTTTTTTAGGACGGCTTTATAAACCGTCAATAAAAATGTCAATTAAACGCTACAACGTGTACACCTAAATGCTACAAGGATTATAAATGTTTTTGCTGTTATTTTTTCAATGAATAATGTATGAATCTAAATGACAATATTAAGGCACAAGCAAGAGGTGAGCGACAAGTAGAGGGTGACACGGGAGTGTCCTGTCCCGGACAATAGTAAAAAAAAAAAAAATCCTGTCCCGTGGAAAAAGACTCCCATCCTGCTCCTTTTCAGAATGACTCCCACTCCCGTACTGCTCCCATTTTGGAGGTCAGCTACCTAAAAAAAACCAAAACAACTAAAATTGCACTTTACTCATTTATTGAACAGTTGGTCGCCCCCTTTTTCACTATTTGTGCAACATGTAACCGAGAACCAATTGGAGAAGATTGAAATAAATAAAAATGTAAATGCTGAGAGAGGGAGGTCTGCGTTGCTGTGGGAGTGAGCACAGCTGAGTCCAATCATGGCCAATCAAGGCAGCTCCTCTCGTTCCCTCTAAATTCAATGCACTAGTCGCATGCTGACAGTCTGGACACGGCAGAGGGCAGAAGTGTTTTTTGACAAGGGCAAAAATAGGCACATGGGGATCCCCAACATCCGCGGCATGAAGTGGCCACTTGGAGACCCCTAACCCCCGATTGTTCAACGTTTGCAGAAGTGCTTTGAGTCATACCAACACGGCCTTCATCATTTCAAATCGTCTGACATTCAACCTAGAGTTGGTCAATGGGTTTATTTGGTTCTTGAAGATCCTCAGCATGATCGCCGAGCAGCATGGAACCTGCACACTCGTTTGTTCAGCTGTTTGCTGTAACACTGAAAATGTCCCCGAGCGGAAGTCAACCCAAACATATTTTTTTCAAGAACGTTCCCAGCAGGCCCACTAGTTGAAACACGGCACTCTGATTCATTTTGCGTTTGTGGAATACAAATTAATCTCCTCGTTTTTAGCCACCTCCGGGGGCGGCCATTTTGTCTTGTGTCGACTGAAAATGACATCACAATGACGTCACGGCTGACCCGTTTCCTGAATCCGAGCCGCGATTGGTGGTCGTGAGCAGTTGTGATGTCATTTTCGGTCGACAGAAGTGACAAAATGGCCGCCCCCGGAGATGGCTAAAAACGAGGAGATTAACACGTATTCCACAAAAGCAATATTAATATGTTGTTTCATCTAGTGGGCCTGCATAGAACATATTCTTGGAAAAAAAAAATGTTTGCGTAGACTTCCCTTTGAAGCGTTTTACGCACGCTCAACTGCAAGTCCAACCCCTCAGCCCCCACTTCAGTGGAAAGTGGCAATGTCTTTCTTCAACTATTAACCCATACTCCTCCCTTTGCCCCCGACATCTTGACAGCGGGGGTCAGTGGCCGCGCTTGTTGGTTGAGGCACCAGAAGTCAAAAGAACAAAGTGAATGGCCAGGTGTGCAGGTGACAGGGCCAAGTCAATACATTTAAGTCCAGATTAAAACTTATTGATCCCAGCCCATTTGCGCGCAATAAATAAAGTGCGCGGGGCCAGGGTGGCAGCTGGGACTGAGCTGGTTTCCTTCCCCCTTGCACTCCAGTGTTCGCAGCCTCCACTCTTCGCCCCGAGAGGGAGCTTGCACCGCCAGCCGCGCCACGCTGTGTAGCCTCATTCTCATTAGGTCCGCGCCACCCGTATTGATTTTCAATTTGTTTTCCGTGGGCTGCAGATCATCAGTTACACGGCCGAGAGAGAGCCGGCGCTTGGGCTGTGGAGTGCGTGTGTGGCGGTTGGGCGGCGGGGGGGGGGGGACTTTCTCATTTCAGACGGGCTGCAAAAGTAAATGTGCCAGACTTGCATGCATTTCCAGTACAAATGGTGTTTTGATAAAAAAATCACTTGTAAGTCAATATTTTTTATTAAACTGTGCACACACCTGATTGATGAAGATAGGTGTTGGCCAGAGTACATGGAGCAAAATGCGTACGCCTCGCTTGCACGATTAAAACTAGGGATGGACCGATTATCGGCACCGATATTTGGCTTTTTGACGAATATCGGCCTTTTTTTAAAAAACTCTGCTGGCCGATAATAAATCCATTTCAAACTGTGGAAAGCAAAACAAAGATATGTGAAAGTTTAACATTTCCGTCTTTGAAATTTTCATTTACTGTAGGAAACCACATGGAGCTATTGTTGACGTTTTCATTTGTCCTTTCTAAGACATGCTGACAACACCGGGTGCTCCCAGAATTTTTTGTTTGAATTTTATACCAGAGATGGATATTGTGAAATATTTCTTTGAAACTTTGAAAAAAAAAATCACCATTATGCAAACCTGAAACATTGTTCAATAAACACGCTTCAAGACGTTGCAACAAAGTTAAGAGTAAATTATTCTTTAGATTTTGATGCCAATATTTTCCTTTTTCCTGAAAATGAATATCGGCTCCAAATATCGGTTATCGGCCTCCTTGACTACTAATAATCGGCATCGGCCCCGAAAAAAGCATATCGGTCTATCCCTAATTAAAACTCAACTAGGCTAAATATAGACCTTATTGCGCAACGTGACCTCTCTGCTTTAACTATGAAAGGAAATGTATTACGCAAATGTTCGGTTTCGCTTTTATGAACAAGCCTTTTTCTGTCCACGCTCCAGTCATGAGTTTGGACAAGTTGCTCCCTAATTGCTGCTCAGTGATGCAAAGCACAGAGACCACCTCTGTTTTGTTAAATGAGCGTGACTTTGGCACGGAAGAGTGATGATGTCTTCTGGGAGCCCGGGGCCGTCTTGCACAGTGGCTTCGTCACGCCCTGAGCAATGGCTGATTTTTTCTTTTGCCGCCAGTCCCTTCCAGCGGTGTTGGCGGACAGCGGCAGGCCCTCTACTTAATACCTTTTCAATTGTTTTAATCTTCTGTCTTTATTGATCTCGCGGGACATGATTAATCAGATCAGTGGAGCAGGCAGTTAGTACATTAAAAATTGTCAGACCATGTTAGGGATGATTGGGTGCTGAAGTGGACTTCCAGGGTGGGGGCGGGGGGGTCTAGTGGTAGTCTCTTGTATTAAGTTATAGGTGTCTTTGGCAGTGTAACAAACAATCTTACAGTATCAGTCACTGCGCGAGCCTCACACAATGGCGAAACAAACGTCTCAGTTCATCTGCCACGGCTGTCGTCTTGGGATGATTTCTGCTGTTTTCGTCACCACATTCCGCGGACTTTTTGCCTTTTGTTTGTGGGTCAATGCTTTTGCGGTCTGTGAGGGCCGAGCATTGCTGGATTGAGACCGCAATATACTGTCGCTCGGGTTTATTATTGCCTTTCATGAAATGTGTACAACCTGACACCTTTCAATCATATGCCGATGGTCACCTCACTTAAAAGACACTCCATGAGGCACAAGTGCACAAACCAATACCCGGACCGATATCGAAGATGCATCTTCCGCTTTGAGTAATTTAATCACGGTGTGTATGCGTGCCTTTAACTACTAACTATACACTTTGTTTTGCAGAAAACGGCACTACATCGTATTGAAACTTTTGCTATATCTTGTAGCTAAATAACCAAAATGTTGCAGTGTAGTGTGGTCAAAAAAAAACAAAAAAAGTGACATTAATACCTCTCTGACACAGAGCCTGAGAGATCAAAACTGAACAATTTTAGCTTCAAAGGTTTTACTAATCGTTCATTCAGGAACTCATATTCCATATCATTGTGCAGGTGTGGCCAATTTTGTTTTGGTCATTGAGTGAATGCCTTGATACATGAAATAAGCCTTTATTTGACCGGTAATTGTGAAATTCACTTGCGACGGCAGCAAAGTGATAACGATTAACCCAAGAGCGTTGCAGTAAATATATAGCAAGTTGTCTCGTCCGAATTGTAATCCAAGCACTGTAGTATATGACTATGATCATGAAAACAATTTCTACTCATGTTCATATTATTTTGCGTCGCTATCACATATTACTGAAAGGTGAAGTAGTACAAATGTCCTTCCACTTCCGGGTCGTAACTTGAATTGTACTGCGCTGACATGAATGACGAATTAGAGAGATTTTTCAAATCTAGATATGTGCCATAGTCCCAGACAAGGACATAGTAAATCAATTTAAAACTGTGGAAATCAAAACAAAGATATGTGAAACTTTAACATTTCTGTCATTTTGAAATTTTGAAATGTTCATTTACTGTAGAGAACTACATGGAGCTATTGTTTAAGTTTTCATTTATCCTTTTTAAGACATGCTGACAATCCTGGGTGCTCCCTGAACGTTTTGTTTGAATTTTATAATAGAGATGTATGCTGTCAAAAATGTCTTGTCCTAATGATTTTTGAAAAATCACCAACAATTCTTGTAATTAAAAAAAAAAAAAACAACATTATGCTAACCTGAAACATGGTTCAGTAAAAATGCTTAAAGACGTTGCAACAAAATTAAGAGTAAATGCTTCTTTAGATTTTGAGACGTATTTTCCTTTTTACTGAAAATGAATATCGGCTCCAAATATCGGTTAACTACTAATAATCGGTTATCGGTATCGGCCCCGAAAAAAGCATATCGGTCTACCTCTCCTAACTGATGAATTGTAAGCTTCATTGTGCTGCATTGCTTTAACAAGTCTGTTTCTATGACAGTATATCTATTCTGCAGGATGTCATTACCGTAGTTCTTGTTTCTTTTTCATTTCAGTCATTCTAAATCCACTCTTTCTTGTCTTGTTCTTTTGCACGTAGGCCTTGGGCAGCATGTACTTCATCCACAAGTCGTTGAAGAACATCCGGCAGTATGACTTCAGTGGTAAAAAAAAAAAAAAATCAACCTTGATTGTGATGAAGTGAAACGTTTTCGCAGGAGAACATGCGGCATGCGATGAGCCTTTGATAGCCGAACGCCTGACTCCCACTTTGCCAAAGCCGCCACTAGCTCTTCGTACATTTGCAAAGTGGCGGAATTTTAAAGGCGTCCTTTTCCACCTGCGCAGTCCGGTCACGTTAGGCGTGAAAAAGCTCCTCCAAAGCGCTTATGGAAGAACCATAAACATCACGGAGCTGCCACTGGCTGTTTGGCCCAAAGTGATAGTCGCTCACCATACACAGTCTAATGGCTCCTTTATAGATCCCCCTCATCACGTATGCCGCACTGATGAGGTTAACACCAGTTTATTGATCGCCGTTGGCATGTTTTCCTCACTCTTTTATATGACAGCCGCCTGTCCCTCCCTCCTTCGTCTTTGTCCCTCACAGTTAAGGACTTTAAAGCAGTGCCGGGACTGGACAAGCACGTGGGCTCTTTGGATGCGGTCGCCACGGTGGAAAAAGAAAAATTCCCAAAGACTTTCTGGCCTGATGTGAGTGTCCGTGTGTATTTGTTGGGGTGGGAGTAATGTTTGGCCCAAAGGGAGATGTTTGGACAAATGAGTCTGCCGGGGGATGACAGGGAGATGAGATCAATGATGCGACAGGATCAATAATGATCTGTTTGGCTGCTGTTTAGTGACTCTTGCTAATTTGTCTCCGTCGTAGTTCAAGTGGTCCAGGAAGGGCTTCATGAGGACCCGCTGGATCATCCACGACCGGTACATCACATTAATCCCAGCTGATCTGATTTATACACAGAAATTGTACACTTTGCCAAGTTGCCAGCCACAACATTAGGTACTTCTTAAACCCGGTCGGAGATTATCGTGGTCAGTTTTGAGTGACAATGTCAGAGAGCTATCCAATTCCAAATATGTTTGTGTTGTAGCACCGCACCACACCGGATGGTCTCGCTAATATTCATTTAGAGCTACTTCACTTGAAAATGACTTCTATTACCAGAGCTGCCAACTGTTCGGGATTGTTACACAATTCTCTGAACACGACTGCCGGAACATGTCGTGTTCTGAATATTTCAAATAATAATGAGGATAAGAATGGGTCATACTGCCCAAAAAGGTCAAAAACTAGCAAAAAATGCTTGCTAGATAATTGTGATCCATGTTTGACAGCAGGCCAGATATTGACTTGTTAAAGAATGGAAACAAAATGAAAGAGACAGTGTGTAGAATTTTTTGCAATTTTAATTCATTCACTGCCAGGTATTTTCAGATCCTCTTTTACCCTAATATTTGAAAAAGAAAAAAAATATATAAATAAGTTCCAGTGATTGAATGGCTGGACTGTGAAAAGACAAATAAATATGTCCTTGGCAGCGAATGAGTTAATATGCAAAAAAAAAAACGTTTTATCACATCAACGTACATTTTTTAAAATATAATCATAAGTCTAGCAATTGCTAATTATATTACGTGTGTCGTGCCTCACCTTACAGGAGGCTGACGTTTTGCCGCCATCTTTCTGATACAGAAACCTGAATGAGACAAATCAAATGAGAGTCTCCAATCAACCTGTCATGCATGTTTTGGAAGCTGGGAAAAGCTAGGCAAACTCGTGTAGCCCCCACATAAGAAAAATAGAAAATAAACGCAACAAGGAAAGGTCGGCGCCACGATTCAAACCCTGAACCTTTGCCTGAGGCATGCGCATACATTCCCCAACGTCGACGTAACATCCGTTTCTGACAGTATTTTCCGTTTTCCTCCGACATGCCTCTGATTGCAAGTGTCTGCGTGCTTGTTTGTGTGCGCGTGCGTGTGTGATGTTTGTCTTCTCAGAGGGCTGGACCTAGTCAACATCCACCTGTTTCACGATGCCTCCAACCTCATTGCCTGCAACTCCAGTCCTTCCATTTACTCTGCCAACCGCAAAAATGCACTCAGACACGTCATCAATAGGTCTGATTTGCCGCTACGTCAAAACACATCCGTCTGCCAACAGTCAATTCTCCGTTGTCGCAATTTAATGAGGAGGATTATCCTGTTTTGTGTTAGGGAATTGAAAATGCGGAGTAGCTTTAAGTGGCCACAGTCTTAGTTTTAATTGTTGGTGTGATATGACAAATGTTACATTCTTAATTTGCTACAAAAAAAAAAAAAAAAAAACGCAAAAAGAAGTGAATCAGTTTTAAGTGAAAAATCATCTTTGATGCTTGCATATTTTTGATTGGAACGTGCGTGCCAATGCTTCATTCGTGTAGGCTATGGCGTATATCGACGATTTTTTCCCGATGTTTTTGTGATATATTTTTCTTGGCATCTACAAGCTTATGTTTTTTTTTTTTCCAGGATATCAGACAACTGCCACACACCGATGCCTTTCTTCCTGTTTGGAGATTTTAACTTCCGTTTGGACACTCTGAGTCTAGTCCAGGTACGCTCGAACGACGCTGTTGCCTTTGTATCTTTGCACGGACGGCCGTTGCTATTTGACCGACACCCTTGTGCGTGCACGTGAGCAGCATCTGTCTACCTCGGCTGAAGTCCAGACTGTAAAGAAGGACAGCAGTAATGAAGTGGAGAAAATCATCTGCGAGGAGAAAGCTGACCGGCAGGTGCTAAAAACGTTGGTTACGAACGACTAGGGCTGAATGATGATGTCGTTTTGCGACCGAAATCGCGATCTAGGACCACGCCGTTTCAAGATCGTCAAACCTGCGTTTTTTTCCAAAGGGAAAATTTAATTCGGCGTTGCAAAGGGACTTTGTAAAAATTTGTTAAAGGGAAAGTCAACGCAAACATTTTTTTTTTTCAAGAATATGTTCTATGCAAGCCCACTAGTTGAAACAGGGCATTCTGATAAATATTGGTGGAATAAGTGTTAATCTCCTCGTTTTTAGCCATCTCTGGGGGCGGCCATTTTGTCTTCTGTCGACTGAAAATGACATCACAACTGCTCACAAGGACCAATCGCGGCTCCGATTCAGAAAACGGGTCAGCCGCGATTGGTCGTTGTGAGCAGTTGCGATGTCATTTTCAGTCGACACAAGACAAAATGGCCGCCCCCAGAGAGAGTGGATTAACACTTATTCCACAAACGCAAAATGAATCAGAATGCCCCGTTTCAACTAGTGGGCCTGCTGGGAACATATTCTTGAAAAAAATATCTTTGGGTTGACTTCCGCTTTAAATAGAGCAGCATGTTTACAGTGCAAATTTTGAATGAAAAGAAGAAGAGAGAAGAACGAATACGATACTTTCTGAGGCAAGTAGTACAGTAGGCCTTGCCTTACTTGAACCCTTTTAAAAACCTTTTTGAAAAGGACAGCCTCCCTCACAAAACCTCTGTAGTGCACTTGCATTATTAAAGTAATAGTTTTAATGTATTTGATGGTATGATCTCATTTTCTGTCCTATTTGTAAATGTTGTATGTTGTAAATGCACTGAAGCGTCATTTGAAGTAAAAGCGCAAATCGAATCGGCATCGCAATATCTGTCCGAAACATCGCAGTGCAATTTTCCCCTAAAATCGTTCAGCCGTAGCCACAGCCTTCACTGACCATACTTTTTACGATGCAGCTCATGTCGTTTTCTCATTGGCAGGTACTTCTGCTGATTGAGGACAAGCTCTTTGCCTACCTGCATCAGGCGGTGTTCAGAGAAGACAACGGCAAAGCGGTGAGCTTTTACGTGCGATCACAGAGCAACTACTCCGGCCTAATAATCCTCCTCTAATCCTACGACAGCCAGGGAAAAGTCTAGTTTTGATTGGCTCCTGGCACATACCACAAACATTGGACGG
Source organism: Filicampus tigris (assembly GCF_054856515.1). Classification (NCBI taxonomy): domain Eukaryota; kingdom Metazoa; phylum Chordata; class Actinopteri; order Syngnathiformes; family Syngnathidae; genus Filicampus; species Filicampus tigris. The sequence continues at coordinate 2,070,491 of NC_141221.1, forward strand.
ATAAACCGCATATAAACTGGAACGGGTGGGTAAAGAAAATGCGGAGGGAGTTTGGCCCACCCCAAAATGCCTGAACAATCCTTCATTATTTGCCTTAGTCGCTTTAATAGAAAGTTGTGATACAACAGTTGATCGAATCAACTATATGTGTGTAGGAATAATTGCTTTGTAGATCAGATTTATACATAGATGGATTAACAAATCAAAGTTGACCCGAGCACCTTTCAATATTTCCGCACGTGGCCGTCGGAAGAGAAACTTTGAGCGTTCATTTACAGTCAAGCCCTCTTCCTTGCAGCTGCTAAAATATGACAAAGAAGTCACGGCCTTCCACGATGTTGTTAGAGAAGAGGAAATCCACTTTCCACCCAGGTGAGATTTGTATTTTACTGCAACGTACGCTACTCCCTCTCTTGTTGTTTTGAACAAACCCTCGTTTTTGATGCTGCTGTCTGTCTGTCTCTCATTCTGCCAGCTACCCCTACAGTGAAGAGTACACTAAACCAACCCAGTACATGAACACTCGCTGTCCTGCATGGTGTGATCGGATTCTGATGTCACACACTGCAAAACAATTCGTCCGCAGTGTAAGTCGCCGCCCGCTGCCCTCGATCGGGTCTAGTCGGGTCAGGTTTGGTGAACCGGCGCAACAGCACCATTGGGTGACAACGGCCAACAGCAGTTACCAAGCATGGAATTGATATGCACCTCATTAAACGGGAAGTCAACCCCCCCCCCCCCCCCCCAATAAAATATGTGCAATAATATGTTCTATGCGGCTTCACTGGTCAAAATGTGGCATTCTGATTAATATTGCGATTGTGGAATATGAGTTAAGCAGCAAAATCCACCCCTTTTAGCCATCTCAGGGGGCGGCCATTTTGTCACTTTCTTGTTGACAGAAAATGGCATCTCAGTTGCTCCGGGCTCAGGGTATCGACCAATCACAGCTCATCTGTTTTCTGATGCAGAGCCATGATTGGTCGTTAGCTGAGCCCTGGGCAGTTGTGATGTCATTTTCAGTCGACAGAAGTGACAAAATGGCCGCCCCCTGAGATGTACAAGAACGGGTGAATTTTACTGCTTAAAAGTCATATTCCACAAACGCGATATTCACCAGAATTCTGCGTTGCGGCTAGTGGGACTGCGTAGAACATATTCTAGCAAAGAACATTTTTGGATTGGCTTTCTCTTTAGATGACCAACTGACTTATCCGCCCGAGGGATGCACATAACTAACAAACGACATTTGCACAAATTCGAACAACTTACTGAATGAATGAATAAATAAGACTCAATTCAAACAGAGAAATGAACTAAACATCAAGATTACGTTTGAAGAAATGATAAACTCATTTAACAAATGTTTGGAGGGACCAGTTAAATAAAATGAGTACAGTGTTAACGCCACCCAACTACGTGTGGATTTCTTTTTTTGGTCGAATATACCTTCTCGACCATTGGGGAAATAAATCCCAGCTATATTACGGAAATCATTGGCTTACAAATCTTATTTCTCAATGTTTTTTTTAGTACTGTATACTTACCTACTGTAATGCTCTCACGTGTAGGAAAGGACAGCCAAAGTTGCTGTTGGTTCAACTTTGGGAAAACATCAAAACACAAACGCAATGAGAACACACCAGGGTTATAATAGTCTAGAATTTTTACCTTTTAAATTCCGTTACCTTTAATTCGTCCTTTGAAGTTTTTCGCTTTCAAAAATGCAACATTTTAGTTTAGGTTGTTGTTTTTTTTTTTCAGTTTGAGTAAAAAAAATAAATAAATAAATAAATAAATAAAGGTATTCTGTAAACAAGTAAAGTAAACCACAATCCCCAACCGACTGTTCAACCTTCCTTGTTCTTTGATGCCGTACAATAATACCGAAATAAAAAAATGTAATAAACCCCAAAAGCGACCGACGCTTATGTTGTCTTCCCAGGGCACCGATGGAGAGACGAGTGCTACTTACGACACCGTGGGCCCTAACGTTTGTATGGGGGATCATAAGGTAACATTTGTTTGAAACACTGATGCTGTGGCCACCAACCGACATGTGATAACGTGTCGTTGTCTCTCTCCAACAGCCTGTTTTTTTATTCTTCGCACTGAAGACAAAAGAACATTGACTTGGGGATCTTCGAGTGAGTGTGTGTCCATATTGTGCTCGTGGCACGTGTAGGGGATGGGGAGCGTGAGAGTAGCAATCTTGTTGTGATCCCCAGAGGGACATTAGCTAGACGCAGCCCACGGTGTTGCCGGATCAGCTAAGATGAAGTACCAGCGGGACAGCGGCAGTCCTTTGTGTGCATGTGCCGTCAACACCTTTCACTGATGTCTTTTACATCCTCTCCGCTGTCAATCTGGATCCACAACGCAGTGCACCGCCCACGTTTCCCCTCTCGATGGCCAACGGGGGAGAAGTAGCCGACAGAATATTGGCATTTTTATGGCCACGATTTCCTTTTGTTTAAATTAACACTGCTAAGGACGGAAGACTTTTTAATGAGGCATTTAAAGAGACAATTTATGTTCGATTGGACAGGACAAGTTCATTGGTGTGTAGGGCAGAACAGGACAAGTTCATGAATGTGTGGCCTCATTAAATGATTTAAATACTTTAAGAAAGTCAAGTAAAGCAGGGTACGTACTCTACATGCCGGTAAAACTGCTCAGGGCTCAGGTAGCAACCAATCACGGCTCAGCTTCAGAAAACAGGTCAGCCGTGATTGGTCGTTACCTGAGCCCCGAGCAACCGTGATGTCATTTTCAGTCGACAGAAGGGACAAAATGGCCGCCCCCAGAGATGGCTAAAAACGGGTGGATTAACTCTTATTCCACAAACGCAATATTGTTTCAACTAGTTGGCTTGCATAGAACATATTCTTGACAAAAAAATATGTTTGGGTTGACTTCCACTTTAACTTGAATTAACTTCTCACAAACAATATTTTTGCTGTTGTGTGGGTGTGTCTCTGTAAAGGTGCAAACAACATTCAGCTCGGAAAACTGGCACAGCACCAGAGCGGAAAAAAACGAAAGAAAGCTTGATTCAAGTTCAAGTGAATGCTTGTTGATCCTGATCTGTCAAGTTCAGGACCTTCATGTGACTTTTTTATTTTTTTTTTTTTAGTATACGCGGTGATCAACTGACTCTCCCCATGTTGGACTTCACCACGGAATCTGGAACCATAATACCTTGTCTTAGAGTCAGGCAACTTTATTACCGTGTGTTCAGAACTTATTTAATGATCCATAGAAAGTTTAACTGTTAATGTGCTTTTGTTTCAACTGTAAAACGTGCTTTTGTTTTGGATTTTTATATTTCTAGCTGTTTAACTCAGATTTTGTTTTTATTCTCTTCACTTCACAAAAAAATGTTTCAGACAGATGTTATATGTACTGTATGTTTTTTTGGAGGAGCATAGTGGTGTGCAGACAGACACTATGTATATAATTCACTGAAAGGCATGTATCATTTTTTCATAATTTGCAGTTTCAAGTTTGAAAACTGCTCTCAAGAGCTCAAAATTGTCAAACAGGTGACACGTGTTGAAACACGGAACTGCGTTTTCCCTTTCGTTTCTTCCTCTGCCATTGCAAATGATTGCATTTTTAAATATAATATATCTTAATTAACAATATTTTTAAATGTGATCAAGAAAAACAGTCATGGTTACTAGATATGTACTGTATGTATATGCGCTGTATGAATTTGTTTGGATCCATCTGAAAATGGGTGCTAAAATTGCATGAAGTGACGCCATTTGGGGGGGGTGACAATCAACCCTGCATACTAAGTGCTTTATTATCCATAACACTTAGCATCATGCTCTTTTTAATTCATCCTTTTAAGCTGTGCTTTCAAAATGTTTCGTGTTCGTTGTCTGTGCTCAGTCTAGATAGCCGTATCCCAATGAAGGGACTGCATTTTGCAAAGACGCAAACTTTTATACGTCAACATCATCCTGAGGTTCCACTGTATTTTCACGAAAAAGTGAAGTGCGCTCCGTGACACCATGTTGAAACTAGCTTTCAGGATTGAGCACAAAGAATGGGTGACCGCGAGCAGCGTTGTAGGATTCAGCTCCTGATTGCTAACTCAGCTACACTCCGTCTTTGCAAGTGCACACCTTCCTTGTTTTGTTTTGCCAAATACAGCCTGTTCTGCAACTCACCTGGATTTTCTATATGGTTGCTTTCACTAAAACGTCACTCATGTCATACATTACCCAACAGGGTTCTTCTGTATTGTTACACCTAAGTACAATAATATATACCGGTGTGTGTGTGTGTGTGTGTGTGTGTGAAAAGGCAGCTGGAAAGAAACATTGTGATACTTTGGGTTGGCATAAAAGTATGCTGTTGTTTAGGGCCGTGTCCTTTATTGAGCCAGCACATATTTGACGATGGGAAAAAAATTCGGACACTTACCAAACTGATTCACAAAGTCTAGATACACAGGTTAATTATGTGCCTTAACGTAATCTAGTGGAAGAACATTTGATTGTTCTGCTTATTACCAGAGGTGGGAGCACATGACGTATACATGCGGAAGTCACAAGTCTCGAGTCGGCACCGAATTTCAAGTCAAGTCAATACTTGATTCAAGCTATTAAGTCGTAAATCAAGTTATAGTCTTGCTCAGTAAAACGTGTTTGTCGGCTTCACACCAAGTGAGACATTAGTAAACAACGTACACAATGAGGAGAGAAGACACTCGTCACAACATTGTCTTTTTTCTTGCAAGGAGAGCGCAGGGAAGTGTAATATTACAGCTCCTAAAACCCTCTGCCCGGCTCCTGCGCCTCCTTTCTTTTTATTTTCTTCGGAGTCCCCGATTACAAAGGTGTTCCAGCTCTAAGGGAAAGGGGAGCGAAAGCAGCTGAAACACTCTGAACTTGTTTTGTTTATGTGTGTGTGTGTGGGAGGGAGCCATTATCATACATATATGGAAGCAAAGCACACCAAGCAAGTTGGGCCTAGATATGGAAAAAGCTAAAGCTAAACCCACAAGCTAATAAAGCTAACAAGCCTAATAATAAAAATCGAACACATGAATCATGATATACATTATTATTCTTACAATGTTAAAGTGATATTTTTTCACTGATCCTACTAAAAAAAGTACATTATCTCGAAAAATGTAATGAACATTTACATCTGTAAAAATGAAAAGCAATTTGTAAAATGAACGTCAACTATTTAGAAGAATGCATGTTATTGTTTCATACCAACTTTTATGAGTGGCGCACTATTAATTTGAGAAATATTGGAATATGCTGAGTGAGGGTGTAAATGTGTTTCATCACATCAGATTTAAAAACTACATACGTTGTTGACCTGTTACCCAAATCTAGTAATTAGTGTGTGTTAAATGAGTGAGGGAATTTGTAGGTTGTCACGACTTTGAAGGAAGTTGAGTGAGGTTGATGTGCAATAGTATATGGGGCCGTGCAGCATTGTATATTTGTTATTAAAATATTAAGTTTCATCCATGCTCTGTGTGGTTATACACATTTTTAGCTGGTTTATAAAGCACATACAATAATAGATCTACATTTTAGGAATGCGGGGATTCAATTTAGGGGTTTTGGAGCGCCCCAAAAATGGGCTAGGAAAACCGATGGGATTGTACATTTATTTTAAGATGACTTCAATAAAGAAGACTTTGTCCAAGTTGCCTTCTAAAAGTGATGGCGATCAACCTGCAAGTCCGCTGTGGTTGCTCACTTACAGACAAGGTAGTCTGTGGGTGGTTAAACAACCCACGCTGTCTGCAACAAAATCATAAAATCTGAATATTGCGAAAAAACTTCAATGTCATCACACTCTAGTCCAAACTATATTGTCGGGTGTGCCGTGGGAAATTATCAAATTTGGACGGTCTAGCGCCTGGCACCGTAATCGTGTTTTTACTACATTGTAGTACTCTTCCATACCAGCAGGTTGCAGCAGCAGCAGCAGCAGGTAGCTAATTGTCTTTGTTTAGTGACAAGCGAATTAATATACGCGTGTTTATCCAGACAGGCCCATGTTTCACACTGAGTAAGTATCAATATGAAACATTCTAAAATACTTTTTTCTTTGTGTTTATTTAATTCCTATTCATGACGTTATGATACAACGTCATTCTTCAATGTTAAAAAAATGCTTATATGAACAATATAACACTCATATTGTTAAAATAAGCCTTTTTTCCCCACAATTTCATCTGGTGGTGTGCCGCGGGATTTTTTTCAATGAAATAAATGTGCCTTGACTCCAAAAGGTTTGAAAGACACTGCTCTAGTCGAATCACTAAATTACGTACTTGAAACACCTGCAAATTATTCCTTACCCTCAAAATAGCTTCTGGGTGTGGTTCTGCAGCCTGCGAGGTCATGCAGAAAACCGCTAATTTGACAGGTGTTAAAAATGGATTATTTTTTTCCCCCTCAGCTATATTGGATGTCAAAGTCATTGTATTATAATTACGAGCCTGCGAGGAGGTTTGTGTTCAAGGTACGACTAACTGCGTACGTCGCCTTGTGCTTACATATCCTCACATGAATGAACAAACTCACAAGTCAAGTAAGCACAACCACGGCCAAAAGCACTAAAAATCTTAAAACAGTCAATCATTCAAAAGACAATTTATTATGTTTATGTGGATTTACTGTAAAACCGCCCATAAAATTCATTTATGGGATTTAAAATGTATGTTTTCCAGAATTTTCTTCTCCGTACAGCATTGTGAGCAATGTGGAATCACGGAGACTATTTGCTCAATGAGCTAGTGAGCTGTTATTGATTTCTTTAAATTCGACCATACTCCCCAAATGGGCAACAGCAAGCTCACTTATTTTACCTGTCACCTGCCAGCACAACATGATTTGTGTTCAGGCATTAAAAAATGTGAGAAATGACACAATTTGCCCAAAAATACACACATTCAAAATGATGGCGAAACTTTTCGCCATCCATCCATTTTCTATCATACGTGTCCTACTTTTGTAGCCCAGTTTTGTTTTCAGTCATCCAAATTTTTTTGTTTTTGTTTAAAGAATAACATTCAATACTTGTCATTGTCTTTTTTATTTCAATCAATCAATCAATCACATTTTATTTATATAGCACTTTTCATACATAAAAATGCAACTCAAAGTGCTTTAAAACATTCAAAGCAAAACATAGAATTATCTTCAATCAAAAGAAAAGATAAATTATTTAAAAGTTGTTGAAAGCCAAACTAAAAAGGTGTGTCTTGAGCTTCCTCTTAAAAATATCAACAGTCTCTGCAGACCTGACATCCTCTGGCAGGCTATTCCAAAGGTTTACAAATATCTGACTTTTTATATAATCTACATCACCAAACACATTTGGTACAACCGCGCAATCAGATAAGATACAATACAAGATTCGTATCAAACGTCTTTTCTCTTGTTACATTTTGAAAAACAACAACCAGAATACATCGGAAGGTTGGTTTCTTGGGAAATTTTTCTCATTGCCATATCGACCCTGTTCTGCTGAAATTGAGCAAATGAAGCAGACAACATTTATTTGTATATACCATGGAAAAACTTGGAAATAATATTCAGTATGCACCTTTTTGAAGTCTGTTTGGGCATGGATGTTTGAACATGCTTGTATTCATTCTACACTTTGTGCACAGGTAACGGCGTTGCATGCAAATATGTGTCGATTGAGCGACGATTTCCCAGGTATTAAGCCCCAGAAAACTATGAGGATGCTCCATCTCCATGACAAACTGCCAACATTTGCACCGGCAGACTGTCTTTGAAATTTTTCGTGGACCGGCGGATTCCGGGGGCTGCCGCCCCATTGACCCCGCCCCTCCTGCGCGCCACCGGTAGCGTCAGACGTGATGAGGCCCAAGGCGCAGGACCGAGAAAGCTCTGCGGTGCTTGCGCAGCAGCAAGCGGATCTTGTCGTCGTCAGAGTCCGGGTCCAGGGGCTTGTTGTACTCCTCGTCCTCCACCTCGTTGTCCGAGGCCTCGCCGGCCTGCCCCGCGTGGGCCTGCGTGGAGCTCGGCTCTGACGCGCTCTTCTTCCTCCACTTGGTGCGGCGGTTTTGGAACCAAACCTACAAAGCAAAGGACAGGTTATGTAATAACGACCCGCACAAGATTTGAAGTCATTTGTGCCAATACTTTGTCGATCATGGTGCGTAATTGCCACACAGTTACCACACCCCGGCCCAGTTTATTTGAGTTTTTTAATCACTCATTTGAATAAAAGTTTAAACTGAAATAATGTAAAAACAAAATAAAATGGTACCGCTTCCCAATAACGCCCATAAAAGATTTACATACCCCTTATATAACCCAAATGCTTTAATATGCTAAGGAATAATAACCAACACATGAACCCGTCACATTTGGGGGCCACTAATTGTAAGCATCAAATCAAACGAATTAAGCATCAGATGTCAAGTTCACCTTGACTTGAGATTCAGTCATGCCGAGAGAATAAGCCAGTCTGGCCCGCTCAGGCCCGGCCAAATACTTGGTCTGCTCAAAGGTCTTCTCCAGAGCAAAGATCTGATGTCCACTGAAGGTTGGCCTGGTTTGTTTCTTTCGACCCGACATCTCCCCAAGGGGACCACCTGAAAACACACAAAACTGAAACTATCATTCATGTTTCCGCCGTATAGAGTTATGAGGCAAGCATTGAATTTAATTACAAATCATTTCTGAGTGATTTGAAAGCAAATGACGTTGGAAAGAAAAAAAATTGTCGCACATTTACTAAACACATTTCCATATGCTGCCCTGCTAATATTAGTAAGCACCGCTCACCAATTTTTTGCAAAATGTTTTAATCAGAGATGCCTTTTCGAGATTTTTTTTTTTTTTTTTTTGGGTGATGTGTTTTTAATAATAATAATAATATATCGAGTAATATTTTTTAAATTACAACGCATGGTGACATTCGTATTGAGCAAGCTTTCAGAGCTCAAATGTAAAAACAAAACATGAACATATCTCAAAAACCTGACGCGCTCCAAAAAAAGGAAAGACACTTTTGAAATCAGCGTGAAAAATACATTTTGGAACACACAAAGCTTAATCTCTGATTAAAATGTGCTGTTGACCTGTCACGGGTCCGCGAGAGCCAATCTTTTGTGCAATACAGTCTAGGGGTCCGTTTCACAAAGCAGGTTGAGTGAAAACTCAAGAGTCTGTTTGCCGGTCGCTCAGGGCACATAAACAAAACAAACATTCACACTTATGGAGTCTTCAATGTACCTAAAAGCATGTCTTTGGAATGCATTTTGCTATTTGATATACGATTAATCGTCGTTATCCTGTGAAAAACGCTTGCATCCATTTTTGTTAAACTTTTCTTATTTTTACCTGAATGGTGTTTCCACGTTGCATATGTCGCATTAACGTGAAAATTAAAAAAACAAAAAAACAAAATGGACATACGTGTTTTTCGCAGGACAGCAACGTATATACGGCAAAAAACAACTGTGACATTAAACAATATTCAGTTCTGTATATCGGATCTCATTACAGTATGTTGTGCCTAACAAAGCTTCATCTTAAGCAAGCAGTCTCAGAGAATGATACAAAATCATAATAGTACGGTAATAGTTGGAAGAGACACAAACACAAAAATTAAAACCCAGCCAAGATTAAATGCCTGCAGTCAAGTTGAAATATGCTTGTCAGCTAAGATATATTTATTTTTAGCAGGCAGTTTTTGTGTAAAAGCATTAAAAAAAAGATAAAGAAAAAAAGAAAGGTGTAATAACTTTTTGAGACTTTCTTGCTGGCATTGAGTACGTTTATCTTATAATAGGACGCAATATACGTTTATAATTGCAGGAAGTCTCAATACTAGGGCAGTCAAAGTTAAAGCATTAACTATGGCGATTAATTTAAATTTGATATTGCACTAAAAAAAAATTCACTCAGTTTTATTTATTTCCTGTAGGAGCTGACCTGTGCAGCCAAACTTAGAGGAGAGCCACTGTCGCAAAGACGGACTTTGGCATAGTTTCACTTTAAAAAGTTGCCCGACAGCTCATTGGAGGGATCTGAAATTCAAATACCGTATTAGTTGTACGTCGTTGGTGTAATTGTTCAACTGTTGGATTTTACACAAAAAGACCCGTTTTCAAGGATCAAAGAAAGCTATTAGAACAGTCTTTGGATAGAAATATGCTTTAATTTTTTTCCACATTAATTCCAAGATTTTACTTGAATGTAAGTAAATATCGGTTCCAAGCTTCGTAAAAAAAATTGTAGGTGAAAAATAAGATTAATCGCGATTAATTATGGAAAACTTTGCGATTAATTCGTTTTTAGAAATTAATCGTTTGACAGCACCAATAAATACGCGAATTGAGACGTTGGATTTTTTTAGGGGGGTCAAATTTTCCTTGCCATTGGCAGATCATTTTGCTGAAATGAAGTAATATATTCCCTTTGATGACTTTTCTTGCTTTCGCCGCGTTCTCCTGAATGTGGCGTAGGGACTCACTGTCGGCACACTGCTGCTTGCCTCCTCTCCAGTCGCAGCCGCTCTCGGCCCAGCAGCTCAAGCCGCGACCCTTCACGGGGCACTCGCCGCCGGTCTTGGCCAAACCGTCCAAGGTGGAGCCGTAGTCCCGGCCGTAATACATGGACGCGCTGGAGACGGGCGGGCCGAAACCCCCCACGGCGGAGTAGCCGGAGAGGAGGGCGTTGGCGGCGCCCGCCGAGCCCACCCCCACCACGGAGCGGCTCAGAATGTCACTGATGCCGTGCGGGGTGCCCGGCGGCAGCTGGCCGCCGAGGCCCGCGTTGAGCTTGTAGAAAGAGTTTGGTAGCGAGTACTGGCAGACGGGCGCCTTGATCTCGCCGCTAAACTGGTTGAGGCTGTTGTTGAACAGGAATGAACTTTGGATGTTTGGATCCATGGGAAAGGCTCGGTCTCGGCAAACTCCAGGAAGATCCCGTCGGGAGCTCCTCGATGACCTACCACACAAGCAGGCTAGCTTAACGCGCTCCTCCCGTGAGCTGCCAATGCTGACCGATGAGATCAACTGCTCACTGTTGGCCCTCACCTCTCGGCAGCCATATTGAGCCAGGCCCTAGGTGCGCGCGCGCTATGAGACACCGATGCGGCTCCCCTTGCGTATTATCCATAAGCAGCGTGTGGACATCGGGACGAGCACACTGATAACGGCAGGCCGCGTTCGAACGCGGCCTGGGATTGGTCTTAGCCACCGGGCCTCGCCATTGGTCGGTCGGCGAGAGGCGAGGGGGCCTGTAATTGGACGGCTGCTGATGAATGACTTTTTGAACAGGTGGAGTGGGAACAAGTTGATTTTTTTTTCTTGATGGCCTGATGTGCTTGACTAAGGGTGATGGGGGAGAAACGTTTGAGCCTTGTTTTGCCTCTCGGGAAATGTACTTGACGTGTAGTTCTTTTGCTATGACTTTAAAGTGCACCGCTGTGCACCATAGACACTCCGTACGGATGATTCTTCTGTACTGTTCATTTCTTGTTACATCCGTGCACCAGAGAGGTTGCTTTCATCGCTGCGTTCCACCAAAATCCAGAGGGATTTGGAAAAAAACATATCTGATCTAAGTATCATTATGCCATAAAATTGATCAGCATGTAGATCTTTGTATCATAAAACCAGAGACTGGCAAAGTGAAAATGACTCCTTCGGCTGTTTGCTTCGTTGTGCGACCAGAAGACACATTCAAGGTTTTAGGAGGGGGAAAAAATGGGTGCAGTTTGAGCATGAATTGACATTGAAGTTACACTTGGAAAATATCATGTTAACTGTATGTTGTGGAAAACGTGTGTTTTTGGTGTAAATGCATGCAGAAGGTTTCAAATGTTTTTAAAAGCTTAGTTTTATTTCTTTTTGTGTTTGTGGCTCTCTTCTCTCTGACAGTCGTAACAACACTGGGAAGTGTGGGACTAAGTACATACAGCACAAACTATATGTCCACAATTTAGTACAAGCTTATTTTGCTATTGCTCCTGGTGTTTTTTTTTTGGGTTTTTTTTCCACAGGCAGTAAATTTAAAAAAAAATGAATTGGGGATTTTGGACAACAAAGAAGGAAGGTGGCCACCTCTCTCAGCCCCTCCCCTTTCATTTTCATTCTGATTTGGAGTATGTTTGTGTTTCAAGTCACATGCACTCGTTAGAAATGCACTTTGCACGCCTGCACTTTCATAAGAAAAGCTTAACTCGGATTGTTCTTCAAACTTCTTCACCCAAATAACAACTGCATAATGGCAACCGAGACGATTAGTGAATAAAATCAATGCAGGTAAACAAAATGAAAATATGATGGAACAACTTGCGTGCTGAGCCAACGTAAGCCTGTGAAATAATAAATACATTATTGTTCAATTGCTAGTGTTGTACTTCACCTGACTTGGCAAACACTCTTTTCCACGGAGCAAAACTCCCAACACTGGCACATCTCCATCCAACAAACCCACAACATGCCGATACAGTTTGTTTCTCTTAGAGACACAATTTGGCTCGGCACATCCAAACGAAATCAATTTCTTTGCAGAATGCCGCTGTTTCCTGGAAACAGTCATGTGACTCTTAATCACAGTAAAAGTCAATGACACAATAAACTTGTAACTTTCCGACTGCAAGGAGTGTTATTGATATTCACAGCTTGCTCTCAGCAGCCAGCCAATCAGAATGAAGAGGTTGGCTCCTGGAATTTCCGCAGTTCCACTTTCGTTTTCGAAACCACGTCACTCTTGGCCATGTGTTTTACTCAACATCATACCTTTCAAATTATACGTTTTCCCCGTATTTTATACGTTTTTTGAATATATTTCAAATTGTGTATGCTGTATAACAATTTTTGTACGGGGGGGGGGGAATAATTAAAAACTCGTTTTTTATGAGACCGATCTCGTCTTGTGTATGCCGTATAACAATTTTTGTACGGGGGGGGGGGAATAATAAAAAACTAGTTTTTTATGAGACCGATCTCGTCTTGTGTATGCCGTATAACAATTTTTGTACGGGGGGGTAATAAAAAACTGTTTTTTTATGAGACCGATCTCGTCTTGCCCATTTCGGCTCTAATCCGGAGCGTCCGTTGGCGATTGCGACAGTAAACTTCGGTCGACTTTCACAGCACAGCGCACGGATTTGACCTGGATCCGTTTCCTTCCACATACAATTTACACGTGCGCTGGTATTGTATGATAACTATGGGAGGAGAAAGTAAATTTCCAAAATGTAGTCAAGTCTCTGAGTCATCTCCTCCCTCCCCTCTACTTTCTCAACTCGTATGTTTGTGTTCCAATTCACATGCGCTCGATCGTTATAGATGCACTTTCCATACCTACACTTTCATTAAAGTAGGTGAACCTGCTCTTCAAACCTCTTCACCCAGACGAGAACTACATGATGGCAATCAGGATGATTGGTGAGTTTTCACGTTACATTTGACTTGAAAGTAGATAGTTAAATACATGATAAAGTTTACATATCAGTAATACATACTGTTAAGATCTGAATTGATTTGTAATCTGATCTATGCATATTGTTTACAAAACCTTTATTTAGCTTTTTGCTCCTCTCAACTGTTACAAAACACACAGTATGATGCTGTACAGTTGCAATAATAAACATTTTTAAATGAATAACTTTCTGACAATCTCAATCAAAAACAAACAACATTTATTTGTGTAGGCAGTTGGGCTGGACGGTTATGGAAAAAAAATAATGATCACAATTATTTTGTTTGAGGTTTAAATCACGATTATTAAAAGGGTTATTTATAGATTTCAAAACGTTGTATTTACCCAACTAAAACTCAACTACGCAAATCTCTCATCACTGCCTCATGCTGATTCATCACTGCACGTTGAACACATTGAACACGCTATACTTTTTGTCAAGTATGCAAAATGACCATCATGTGAAATTCAAGTCTCTTACATTTTCGTTCTGACGCATTCACGCTTTTGATGCCTGGCTTAATTTAACACACAATGAAGCCTTGAAAAAGCATTACCAATTCTCTCCTTATCATATTCATTTTAGCTTGTGTTATTTTCACAAATCTTTGGACTTCATGGGCTAGCCTGGGATTACATGCCATGTCATGTGGAAATGCGTGTTGGCACGACGAAAAAAAAAACAAAAAAAAAACGGTGGTTATTTTGCTGTGACCGCCGACCTGCTGGAGTTATTTTGCCGTGAATGGCTCTGATTTGTCTACACGTAGCCGGGGTTTGTTAACAACCGTATTCCCCCCCCGCCCTCCCGCCTGCGTTGGAATACGCATTAAAATAAAGCATCCACACATAACCGCAGAAGTTTTCAAAAACCCCGGCTACGTGTAGAAAGGGCCTAAATGGCCTAATCAAGGAAGTCTGGGCCTGCCTTGAATAAACTCCTTTACCGGAATTACAGTGGATTGGCCGTGAAGCGTGATGTGTTGACTGTGATGTGTTGGAATTTGGAGGTTGTAACAGTCAGTTATTGTGGTACGCCACACGATGGCGCCTCTTTGATTTATTATGTCAGTTCGTCACTTCTTTTTACCTGAACTTCAGTGCACATTTTGTCATGCACACCAGACCGCTGTGTTCTTAAGTAACGCGCGGTATGCTGGGACCCTTCGGGCAATGTCAGTCCAGTAACTTTGTGTTTCCTAGACTCCTAGTCATTGCCGTACTTGAACATTGTTTATTATTTTTTATATAGATTCAATCCTTGAACCTTCCTTGGTTGTAACCCCAACTGATCGTTTGAAAAAATATATTTTGTAGCTCTTTTTATTATTAACCTCATATCCTTGCCATAAACTTTCATTTTTGTGGGGCCCACATCATTTTGCTGATTATTTATATTTCACAAGCTTCCTTTAAATTGTTCAACTGCATGACTGTTCAATTCTTCAAAAAAGACGCGAAACAGCATGACTTGTTCACAACTCTCGACCAGCTGCAACAAATTGTAAACATAGTAAAAAACAAATCAATGAATACGTAAATAAAATGTTACAGAGTAGAGGGTGACACGGCAGTGAATTTTCACTCCTGTCCCATCCCACTCCCACAGAAAAAAAAATCCCGTTCCACCCCATCCTGGACAATAGTAAAAAATAAATAAATAAATAAATAAATAAATAGATAAAATCCTGACCCACTGCTTCTATTTCGGAGGTCAGCTAAGCTATATGAACCGCGCACATTACCGCACATCAATCGCTTTTCTTCAATTATAACGTTTTAAAGATGGAGAGAAGCAAAAATCTAAATCACAATTACATTTCGATGAATGCTCTAGCTCCAGTAGCCAGCTTTTGTGTTGGATAGAATCCGACTGGAGGTGCACCTTACCTGTATGTTGTGGCCAGTGAGCATATAAAGTAAGGGAAAACAACAACAAACAGCAGCAGTGCATTCTTGTCATCATAAAATTCAGCCAGGCCATTGAAAAATAAAAAAAATAAGGCTGTCAGTTGGATTAAGGGCTTGTGTAGTAATGTCGGTGATAAAGGGTGATGACTGAAACTGCCTACTCGTCTTGAGACAGCTTTATTGTTGCTTAATTCAAATGGAACCTGAATAAAAAGCAAAAACAAATGTTATAGTGTACATTTGCAATGCACGGCAGACAGCTCTGGAGTGCTGTGCTTAAAACAGCCAAAGTGTTTCTGGACACGTGCAGGATCGAGCCATGTGAAGCTTTTGTCAGCATGTTGCTGTAATTACTACAAATCAGTCGATTAGTCTCCTAATTTGCCTTTGGGTAATTGTGGGTTGACTTTTTATGGTTTAACATTATGCACCACTTTATGGTTTAGTAGCGAGCATAGAGTTCAAGTGTGCAGTAGTCGAAAATGTTCTGTCTTGAAAGAAGAGAGAACTTACTTTCTTCTTGATAGTGATGAATATTTTTAAGGTAAGTGTCCAGTAGTCGAAAATGTTCTGTCTTGAAAGAAGAGAGAACTTACTTTCTTCTTATCGCTGATTGATATTTTTTCAAAGAAACTTCCAAAGTGAAACCTTTCGAGTGGTACACAAAGAACTTCATGCATCTTGTACAATGTTACCTTGCAGGTGATGAGTCAAAGAATTCAAAATGCGGTATCCGTTGCCTCGGTCCAATGATGTTCCATCACCAGGCCGTAGGAGCCAAGATCCACCTGAGTCAGGGGTTTCGCCATGCGACGAGGTCAAAAGACACCTTCAACAACGGTCTGGTGTTCAGCAATCGCCGCGTGAGGGTCCTGGAGCGGATTCGGCTACGGGTGGAGCACGACAACGTCATATGGCACGGAGCCTTGCGAGTGGGCTTCACCAACGTGAATCCAGATTCCCGATGTCTACCGCTGCCCCAATTGGCCATCCCTGACCTCACTGACACCCCCGGGCACTGGGCTGCTCCTGTGGGCGCGCCGTTCTGCAGGGCGGGAACCGTGCTGGAATTCTGGCTGTCACGCTCAGGCAGCTTGTATGTTGCAGACCAGAGTGGCAATAAGCGCAGGCTGTTATTCAAAGAAATCAACACCTGGTGGCCTCTGTGGGCCATGATTGACGTTTATGGACAGACGTGCTCCATTCTCCTCTTGGGTAGGTTCCATATTTGCCCAGCAGCCTCGATGTAGCTCAAGGGTGCCCAAACTTTTTTTTCGCCTTGCGATGGCCGCGTCCTTCAAAGTGGAAAACAAGGAAATGAGAGATGGGAAGAGATTTCTTTGACTCTTCTCCTTCCTTGCCGCTCGGTCCGTGAATAGCGGCCCGGGCCGTACTTTGGACACCCCTGGTGTATTTGTTTGAATAAGCCACCTTATTTATGTGAACCCCCTCTTTTTTGCCACAGGTTCGGAGATACGCACGGGACTTTTCACCAGGAAGTCATGTCCTATAGTCCCGCCCTGGCCCGCTTTAGACACAGACTCCTTGACATCTGCTGACTTCTCCTGCCTCAACCTGCCGGTGACAACAGGTATAGAATTGACAGATGCCTGTCTTCATAGAAGCAATTGCCGTGATTGTAGCACAAACTGATTTCTTTTCACGGTGCTTCCTGTCTCTCGATGACAGATGGAGGAGAAGCGACGACCTGTGTGGTGTGCATGGCCAAGCAAGCTGACATCGCTCTACCTTGTGGCCACCGCTGTTTGTGTTTCAAGTGCTCCTTCAAAGTCTATCATGCTTTTGGCACGTGCCCCCTGTGCAGGCAGAGCATGGGGAAGCCATCGATAACTTGGATGGCTGCCTCTAAGAGACAATGAATGTCTGTTGCCAAGGCACCTTCTTGTTCTGTAAATTCTGTAATTTGATGCTGAACTTTTTAACATGAACGAAATGCGCTTTGGTTTTGATTCACCGACAAATACCCGTTGGATTATCTGTGTACTATTGTTTTAGTTGCTCGGTTTTGCTTTGAATTGGAAGGCGGAGCTTGGATTGCACCGTTCATTCTCAGACATGCAATCGTTTTTGTATTAATGATGTAATGTTTGTATGCATGTGTGTATGTAAAGCACTGTGATTTGATGTATGTGTTTATTATTTATGATAATAAAAACCTGACGCACAAAATGAAGCTGCTGCTGAATAAAGTACCGGTAGATCTTTGTCTGGAGATTTCTCTATATGTAGTTACCACAAGATAGTGATAGTGAAGTTAGTGTATCAAAAAAGAACTAGCTCGTTCTGTTTCACTTTGTTCTCGCTAGAATATTATAGCCGTTTCTGATTTCACTTTTTTTTTGTTTTGTTTTGCATTTTGAAATAAGTAAAGCTGAAATGGTTCTAAAATAAAATTCAACAAAACGGCATTCTGTTGTGTGTATTTGGAGTTATCTTTAATTAGTATAGGTTTATTGACAGAAAAGTCATTGTTCACCGCATTGAAATTGTCTTTAGTATTTGAGGGAGAAAGTTCAGTTCAGTGTATGTTGTCGGTGTGCTCAGTTTGTTTGGAATTCTCATGTTTTCTCGAGAAATGCTGCATCACTGGTTTTGAATAATAAAGACCAAAAAAAGGAAAAAAGGTACATTTGGAATGAATGTGATTAATAACTATCAGTTCTCTAGTCTGGAAAGGCTCCTGGTTTTATGGTGTTTGGCGACATCTGTTGGATTCCAAGTCGTACTGCAGTAATAGAAAAGGAAAACAACTTGACAGGTAGTACGATTGACATTTGGTAACCGTTTCTGATCCTATTGTAAAACTGCTAAATATTTGTCTTGGGTCGCCAAAGGGAAATATGCTGCTGGTGTTAGTGTGGGTGTAGAAGGATATATCACAGAGGAAGAAGAAATGTGAGTTGGAATACAGCTTTTCACAGTTACTTTGCCTTTGGTAACTTTTCTCAGATCAGAATTGAATTTATCAATGTAGAGAGCTGAAATCAGATGTCTAAAAAAAAGAGACCCCTGTACTATATTTTTTAATTTGTTTATTTTCCCTAGTTTAATTTCTATAGTTTCTCACTAATTTATAGGTAGCTATTCCACAGCCATCCACTAGGAGGTGCAGTGGCACTGGTGGCATAGAGTAGCGGTTGAGCACACAGGAAAAGTAAATGTTCCTTCTGAGATGACAACAGCAGCTCAACGTGTGTCTCTCCAATTCTTTGCCACAGGTTAGTCAAATACACTAAAAGTCATAAAAATCAGTCTTCAACGGGGTTAAAACATTAGCACTGAGCCTTTATCGTTCGTACAATTGATGGTAAAGATAGTTTTTAGGCAGAAGTGCGTAAACGTGAGCATAAGTTTGATGCTAATCGCGCTAAAGCTAGCGGCCTCAGCACGTGGAGTAGTGAGAGAGAAATGAAGAAACTACTCAACATTTTCGTGTAGTAATTTTGTACATTGAGCTATGGACGCTTTGTAGAAAGTTGGAGTGGGGGAAAGCGTAAGTTAAGGAGGATTGCACTTGTTATTGTGAGACTGTTGTTGTAGAAAGGCTACGGATAAAGGTATTTCTTTAGTAAATGCAATCATTTTATACTGATGATTAAACAACAGGATGTAAAACATAATCAGTTGTATTAAAAAAATACATTTCCTGTGGGTTTGTAAAGTATTAAAAATGTAATTAATTTGTTGAGTTTTTCAGATGTGAAATAGTAAAAATGTTCGCTTGACGTTATTTCATGTGAAAATAGTTTATGAAGACATTTTACAGAGAGGTCTTGTTTTATTGAATTTAACTTTATTAGACTTAATGTATTTTTAGAACTCAGGTTATGGCTATGCTTTGTAAAACGAGACTGGAATTGAAAATAATTCGATTTTTATTCTGTTGTTGAAACCTGAAATATGCCCTGAAAGAGAAGAATAAATGTTCCTTCTGAGATGACAACAGCAGCTCAACGTGTGCCTCTCCTATTCTTGCCACAGCATTTCACCACATGTTTGAGACATCAAGAAATATCCAGTTGCCCATCTAGCCACCGAGCCAGACCGGGCAACATCAACACTGCTTGTTCAGTTTTCATCATCGTGTCACTTGTGCACATCCCCAAAAAAGTTTGTCATTTCTTTGAACAAGTTGCAAATGTTTTTGGCTCATCCATGCAAATGATTACCTGTATGTACAATTCTCTGCTGTTTCCGCCATTATCAATTACCCAGATAGCAAAATTGGTGTGGCCCAGTGATGGGCCACACAACACACCTGCACTTAGCCCACATTCATTGAGGTACAATGAATGAATGTTGTGTGTGGCCGACTTTGTGCAAACCAGATGTGGACCACGAAAGACCGTAATTTACTGAGGTATGTGGGCCAATTGCAGGTGGGTTTTGCTATTTATTTTGCTATCTGGGCTTCATCTGCGGACGTCAGTCGACCTTTAACGTAACCAATGTTGCACATCGTAATGGTGTGTGTGCGCGCGTGTGTGTGTAAGAAGATGTAATACAATTCGTACGTCTGTTGTATAAAATACTGTGTGTAGAAAAAAAATTAAGTCAAGAACCCTACCCAAAGGAAGTAGGAAAATCCTACAGTGTTGCACGGACAATTTCTCCCTAAGGAGATTGTCGCATTTTCACATTTCAACTGTTTAGGGATTTTTTTTTTTCTTTTCCTTCCTGTATAACAATCAGATGAATTTTCAACAAATGACAGTGCAAACAGTAAAAGTGAAAGGTGATTCTTGCCCAGTCTCTTGCACTCATTCTTCCACACACACTGATGTGTAACTTACAAAATCAAAATTTCGCAGTTGAAATCAGAACATCCCTTCAGAGTGCACTGCTATAGTGACATGACGAAAACACGACTAAGCAATTTGACTGTCTCATCCATACACAATGACTGCAAGACTTTTGACATTCTGATGGTGACACAAAGATTTACTTTTGAGATTTGAGCAAAGGATTTTGAGAAAGAAAATGTCTTTTAGGGCAACCCTGATGTTTGCTATTGGAGAAATGCACTTGCAAATGGCTTGGGCAAATGTCAATTCCGGATGCGAGAAATGTACCAAAGTGACCGAAATAAACTCCAATGAAAGGGAACTTTACACAGGAGCTTTGTGTAGTTGCAGAAATACAGATGATCTGCTTTGATAACGCCGCAAGGGGCGAGCAAAAGAAAGCTGCAGCGCCTCCACGCTTGGCTTTACTGCAAAGGCAATCCTGGAACACCACATGGAAACACTGACACCTCCCTGAGGCCCCATCGCGCTTGTGTGCGTGTGCTTTAACATGTGCATGCATGTGTTGTTTGCAGTGAGCTAGGAGTTCATCATGATAAGCCTTGCTTCAAAACACACGCACACACAAATGCCGAAACATTGCCGACGGGAACGCTGTGACGTGCTTAAATTTGCCACCCGGTTGCCTTAGTAAGAGTTAGGGCCGGGTATCGATTCACATTTCCCAATCGATTCGGTTCATTAGGGCCCGGTTTGATGAAAGGTACAATTCACGATTACACGGATACAATTAACGATTTCTCACATTACCAATTTGGGAAGATATTCTTAGAAGAAGCAATGCTGCAAATAGTAGACCAACGCGCACCTATGCATTTACACAGACTGGCGGACTCGTGGGTATGGGGGCAGGGTGAGCGCCGCTTTCAAATATTAGTGAGAGGTGGAGCAAGAGTCTGGTAAGAGGGTTGAGTATTCCTTTCATTAGATTTTTCAGATATCCGTCCTTTATTTTCAAGACAACTTTTTGGCCCTGCATTTGAAAACATCGGTACTTTCTACTCCTTTTGTCACGACTACTT
Organism: Filicampus tigris; assembly: GCF_054856515.1. Taxonomy (NCBI): domain Eukaryota; kingdom Metazoa; phylum Chordata; class Actinopteri; order Syngnathiformes; family Syngnathidae; genus Filicampus; species Filicampus tigris. Next base: position 2,091,710 of record NC_141221.1, read on the forward strand.
TGTAATCTCGGCGGATGAGATCAAAAAGACCCAAATGGAGATATTCAATTGTGACCGGTTGGGGGGTGCTAGGCCACACACACATCAATTGGATACAGAGGATCAGCAATCTGCTTCTTTTATTTATTTTAGCCCAATGTGAAAATGTTTAGTAAAACCAGTCTTTTAGAAAGAGGGCACTGTTGGGCGCCATGGGAGTCCCTTGCCCGGCCGGGCTTCTTCAATGCCACCTTCGCACACTCAATGGGTGCTGCTTTCCTTTAGGGCCCGATCAGTCCGGCGGCCAACCATGCCCATTGCGTTTGTGGAATAAGTGTTAATCCACTTGTTTTTAGCCATCTCCGTGGGGCGGCCATTTTGTCTTGTGTCGACTGAAAATGACATCCCAACTGCTCACAACCACCAATCATGGCTCAGATTCAGAAAAGAGGTCAGCTGTGATTGGTTGTCGTGAGCAGTTGTGATGTCATGTTTCAGAAGACAAAATGGCCGCCCCCCTAAAAAGGAGTGCATTTTGCTGCTTAATTTATATTCCGCAAACGCAAAAATGAATCAGAATGCCCCGTCTCAACTAGTGGGCCTGCTGGGAACATATTCTTGGAAAAAAAGATCTTTGGGTTGACCTCCGCTTTAACTACAGGAATACTACTACTTTTACCTTGGGTCTTTTTTTTTACACCAACATCTGTACTTCTATCCTGAAATACTGAGACTGAGTACTTTTGTCCCCTTTCCTTTCGTCTTTCTTCAACCATATAGAGAGCATTTTGACGTCCTGCGTCACAGTGTGCTTCTCCCGCTTCACTGAGGCAGAACGGAAGAGAGTGGTCAATGTCCTTAACGCCCCGCCGCCTCTGAAGAGCTGTTTCAATCGCAGGTGACAACGCCCACTGCGCCCACGCACCACCGCTTCGACCTACTGCCCCCCCCCCCCCCCCCCCCCCCCGGCAGGTGCTACCGGTCCATCAGGACCGAAACAAACAGACTCCGAGATTGTTTTTCCTGCAACCCACCAATGCAGTGAACTCGCAATAACACCAACGTGAGTCCATATTGCTGCAATATAGAATGTGTGCCTTACTGGCATCTACACTGCATTAAGTCTTATTATTCTGCAAACAAACTTGGGAGTTGCGCCATACAATGACAGTAAAGACGTTCTATTCTATTCCCTTCTGTGCCTTGCACAAATGTGACACATGACATATAAGACGGTGCAATTACATGACATGTCCCTCATTTCAGAGAAAGTCACCTCATCGTGTCTCGCTTGAAAGGCCGTACCGCAGAGCCTGACTGGCCTGAATGGGAAGCTCTATTACTTCCAGCTGTGGATGGAAACTATTAGTGAGCGCCATCTCCCTGATGAGCTCCGAAGCGTGCGCTCACACTCATACATACAAACATAAGCCATATACACACACACACACACACACAAACTCACACAAACGCCCTCGCCTACTTTCAGAGCCACGCTGGAGGGTTCAACATAAGATAAAGACGCGCCGCTTGCTGGTTGGAGACAGAGGACAAGAGAAAGAGAGAAAAGCAGCAGAGCTTCCCTCCCTCTTCTTGCTCCGGCCACTTCCTTACTCCGCTCGTCTGCGTTGAGGAGAGTCAGCCCGGCGAGCCTGCATTCGTCCGTAAGTACTGCACACGTCTTGACCGCGACCAGGCAGCGGTAGCGGGTCATCGGAGATCAAAACATATGATGACATTCTCGGGCTTTACGTGGTTGCTTCTGACTGGGGATTAAGCAGCGATGTTGAAGGGATTCAAGTTAAAGGGATGAGCCCCCATTAGAAGTGTGTCTCCGTGTATTAGGACAGCTTGATTTGATTGCTTTTGCCCGAAACAAACTCGACAATAAGCGTAGCCCATTTATGGGGAAATGACTCATGTCGGACGTTTCACAACACTTGATGAGAAAATGTGACCGTCGTGATGTTTATCAGCGGTGCCGTGTGCGAGGGCCACAGAAAGCAGTTGTTCATTCATCCTGCGTGCGTTTGACAAAAAATGTATTTATTTACCACGCTAAAGGTCCCCCGAGGCTTCATAAGGATCGTTGTGGGACATGTATGGAGAAGCCAAATGTGATTTACTGCTAAAACAAATGCACCCAAGTGCTTCCATGTTGGTTCTCACGCTTACATTCCTTCAGTGCTATCTCAGAGAACAAGATGTGACGCAAAGAAGGTAACTGCGGCCATTTGTAACCAGTGCTACCTGTTCGTGTGACAGTTTTTGTACCTGTGGACTCTCGCAAATGACATCACAACTTTGGTCAAAAGTTCATCAGGTGTTTTTTATGGACATGTTGTGGTGCTGCGAGGGTGATTACATAACCTTTTTTTTTTTTTCTCAAGGTGTATTCACCTGCGCCTGTAAAAGTCGCTACTATGGCTTACTGTTGATTGACAGCCAATGAGAACCAGTTGCCAAGTGTTCACACAAACGCGGTGGACTAAGCACATTGTTTGGATGGCAATGCCAAATTGTGTCTTTACAACAATAAACTCTTCCTCTAGCTATAATGTTGTTCAACTACCATCTCGCCATAACTGATATATATATATATATATATATATATGTATATATATATATATGTATATATATATATATATATATATATGTGTATATATATATATATATATATATATATATATATATATATATATATATATATATATATATATATATATATATATATATATATATATATATATATATATATATGTATATATATATATATATATATATATATATATGTGTGTGCAGGTCATCCTAACATGATTTTGGTGAACTTGATTGGAGCACAGGCAGTGATACTGAGCTCTGCGGCCATGTGTGGCGGATGTCAACGTATTTCATTCATAAATATGACAGCAGCATGCATCAAACCCTCTGAATCATTGAAGAAATCAATTCATTAACTACATTACTATTATTTTCATTTTTATTGTAAAATCACTTTCCTGCAGAACATGGGAGGGGGTCACACACACCGAGTGAATGAGTGAACGATCTAGGTGGAAGGCGGTCTCCAAGTGCACACTTTGCAGCGCAGATCTGCGAGTGCCCTGGCCAAGTTTACGTCATCCGCAAGTTGAGATCCGCTTACATTTCCTTATGAATTTACTTTGCATCATTTGAGCTCCCGCATGGACTCTAGCAAATCACTTTCTTCTTCCGCCACGTCAAGGACTGTGCCTCTCATGTGCCCATTTTAAATAGAATGAGAGAAACTCCTTTGATCGGCGGGGAATCAAGTCAGCTGTTTTCACGCCCACAACAGCGCAAAATGCCTGCTTTTTAATGCGCCAAGCCGCTTTCTCCGCCAAAATACCGAAACCTAGTCTAGCCTGCCTCTGTGCAAATTCAGACCACGTTTTGCGCTGGACTTGCACTGGACAAAAAAAACCCCCAAAACAATAGAGCCCATAGTGTTTAACTACCTGACACATTTTGAAATAAAGTACAGTTTTTAACACGAGTCGTGGGTGTCCGGATGTCACCTTTGAAAGCCCCAGTGGAAGACACGTTTGCTTACATTGTTCAGGAAAAAAACACAGAAAAGGTACGTCATGAACTAGGAAGTGTTATGATGCTCGGGGGGTCAAAGTGTCAATCACCTCTGGCATGATTTGCCACGTAGTGACAGGGCGATAGATGTGCTCACAGCGGGAACAAAGTCCGTTCGTGGCGGGATATATGTTATTGCCCCGATGCACACATTTGAGAGGCGATGCCGCGCATGCTTGTCCCTCAGGTTCACAGGCTCAACTATTTGGTAAAAACAAACAAGAGGGCTGGCCCAGTAAATGGATATGTGCCTCGGAAAGCACCGCCAAAGCCAGACCACTGAATTATTAAAATAGCGGAGTCGTTCACTTTCTGCCCGGAACCAAACATAATACACAGAGAACGTTACAACAAACACAACTCTCCTTTGCGTGCCTTTCGTTTATTACTCCAGAGATGAAAGTGCACCTGAGAAAGACAAACAATCAGATTGCGACATGCAACCGGATCACTTGGCTGCGACACCAACGTCGAACCTGTCAGCATGCTCATTTTCTAGGTTTTGTAGACGTGTGGGGTGAACTCGAAAGCCAAGTTTTAATTGGGCAAGCATTGTGCGCAAGGGCAATGGCATCCTACCAGGCGCAATCGAATCAGGAATTTGGAGTGCGCAAATGTACAACTTGCCACCCGAAGGACAAACTGTCACCCAGTCTTTGTTTGTCGCGCACGTGTTTGTGTGAGCTCATGGGACACTCTACTTTATCGAGAGCGGATGACGTGGTGTTAAGTAATGAGCCAGTCGAAGAGAAAGAACTCCCATTCCCCTCTGGCGCTTTTGGCCTTTACTCAGAGTTACGAGACGGATAAAGATACTAAGTGGCGCTGTCACAGAGTCACTGGGCAGTGTCCGGGAGGTGGAGGTGATCAACTATTTTCATTCCCCTTTGGTTAACCCCGGGCCGTAAAATAGCACCTTATCACAACAAAAGGCCTTCTTCACGGGGTCAGGTGGGCCGAACTGACAAGCCAAGAGCACGGTGCTTTTTCGGCAGGGCCGAAGGGGTTGCTATGGTGATGCTTGTCATCTGGGAAGTCGTCTGCGGAGGCATGCGGGGCGAGATCTTGGGAGGGAGGGAGCGGCGGAGAGAGAATGGGGTGGGGGCGGGAAGAGAGAAATACAGAGAGAGAGAGAGAGAGAGACAGAAGAGAGAGAGAGCTCTTGTATTCTGACGAGAGCAGGGAAGTTTTGCAGAGTCCACTTGGGAGGTAAGTACACTCCTTGTCCTAAAGATCAATCCGTACAAACACATTGCGTGTCGTTAGAGACTGTCTTTTTTTTTTTTTTTTCTTTTTTTAAATGTTGAGAAACCTGTCTGCCTGCTCCGAGCTTGCAGCATTAGAGCAGCCTACTCAGGAAACAATGGGATGCGGTCACAGTGCACTTTCAAACAAGTCTCATCACTCCTTGCATCTGCTCTTGACTGGCCGGTAGACATTGAAAGGGCAACTCCAAAAGAAGGATATTTTCCCAGGTTCCCCAGGGGCTTAAAGCATCACTCCCAAGGCTCCCCTAACTGTCAGATCCATTTCCACTGCCGCTTCTGATTCCCTTTGTAGTATTACCGAGGGTCCCCTTGTCAGCCCACATGAGGGCAATTCGCCATCGGCTTTAGATATGCGCAATGACAGCCGAGAGGATTTGTGACATTCTCCTCAAGGTGTTGAGGATGCGGGCCTTCCTCAAAATGTTCCGGGAAAGTTGGAAGCAGCAGATTACAGCGATTAGTTGCTTTTGGATGTTTGCCCCCAATGCGCTCCTCTATTTAGGAGAGGACAATATCGATGGATGGAATGATCACGTCTAATGGGAAATAACAGGGGGAATAAATCTAGCGCATGGTGGAGCATTTGGTGAGTGCGTTTGCCTCATAATTGAGCCGTTGCGGGCTTGTGGCTTCCTCCCACATTCCAAAAACAATGACGACTAAATGGCAGAAAATGGTTGTTTATTTTGCTCTGTGATGGACTGTTGTCCAATCCAGCTGGGGTAGGATCCAGCTCCGCCTTGGACGCGAGAAGTAGTCGAAAATGACCCATTGAATAAATCTGCAGTTTTTGTCGTTTTATCCGCGCTCACTTTTTCACTCGTTTTGAAGGCTTTTCAGGTTTCGTCTCAGGCGGGCGCGTTTTTCTGATTTAGTGCCTCACAGCTCCTTTGCGTTGACAAGAAAAACACTCCAGTCGCGCTGCCGCTCACACTGGAGAAGCACCATACAAGGAGGCGACTATTCCTCTACTGATAAATGAGCGTGTCCGCCAATAACTACATATCATAAACATGCGCTGCAGATCCTTGTATGGGCTCCGTCGCGGTGGGTTGGTGCAGCACAGTTTGTGATCAATCCTGCAGGCCCTCGAATACCTCTCACATAATTGCAGGCTGACTCACCTAACATTTGGAAGTAAGCTGCGGTCACCAAATGGGCTCATTATCATCTCATCAGTTTCAAAATGCGGGCTTTCTTCAGTCTTACGGCTATGTTAGGTCAGCCGCATCAGCAAGATTACAGCGCCCCGATTCGCTTTAAATGAAAGATATTCAAATATTTAAACTCCCCGACAGCCTTTTATATTAATGGCCTGCATTTGTTTTGGTCTCATTTGTACAAGCTTATACAATGTCACAATGTACAGAATATTTATTTTTGGCCGAGATGTTTCACTCCAAAAACATTTGGTTTAAAAATAACACAATTTGGGGTCAAAAAAGGACCGATCAACTACTTGGGTCAATTTGACCCAACTTTCTGGGTTGTTTTTGCAGAAGACAACTGCCAAAGAAAATGGGTAGTTTTGTACAAAACAACACAAGGTGGGTCATAATGACCCAATTTGTGGATTGGTCCATTTTTGACCCAAAATGGTGTTATTTTCAACCCAACTGTTTGTTTTTAGAGTGTACATTGACATTGGGGTCTTCTTCACCACAGGCCCAAAAATAAACCGTAATGGCTGCAACACTCTATTCCGTTATCTTCTTTTGTTCCCCATCAGCCTTTCCTAATCTACGTTGAAACCCAAATGAGGTCTCGTGACATTTTCTATTGGGTTGCCAATTGTAGTAAATTAAGACTAGGGGGAGGTTCACTTTCTCCAGCTGTTTCGCTGCATCTGTGCATGGTACAATACAATCCCAAGACCATCAAAGTATTCTGGAGTGAAGCATGCCGCCCAGTGTTGGAAAGATTGCTCTCAGCTGCAGGTCATGAGTCCTCCAACTGGATAATGGCCCAAAACATGCCCCTAAAAAAAAACCCCAATAATGGCTTCAAAGAAAATACTGGATTACATTGCTGTGTTCTGAAAAGCCCTGATCTCACTTCTATTATATGAAAAGAGCTGAAACATGCAATCTGGAGAATACATAGTTAAACATTGAAATCATTCTTTTGGACCACATACATAAAGACAGATTTTTAATAGTTTAACTTTCATTCCATTTTTATTTATGGTGACTTTTTTTTTTTCAGTTTTAAGTTACTTCGGTGAACATTGTGGATTTTGCTTTCTGTGACAGGAGAGTGCCAACAATTTCAATCGTGTGTATTTTCCTCTTGTGCATGTGACAGCGCTCTGACTTTCACTATTAATCATTATCAGTGAATCATAAGCTTGAATTCTTTCCTACTCCTTTCGGACTAGCAGTGCATGTATTTTTTGGGGTAGGAATATTTATATTGTGGATTTTTGTTTTCGTTTTTGTTTTTGAATGGACTGCATGTCCAAAACAAATTCAAATCAAAATACAATTTGATAAACATATCCATGTGAATTTTGTGTTTAGTAAAGTGGTGTGTTTATTCATAATATTGCCACCTTACGAAAAGTACTGTTTGTTTTGGGAAGTATCCTTTTTCTGGATCAAGATTTCCACTCACCAGATTGTGTGCAGTCAGTCCACCCGACGGAGTCAATGATTAACTTTGTGCAGGTCCAAGGCTTAGGTTGTGCATGGGTGATCAAGTATCAGTTTAATTTGTCCCCTTAAACACCTTAGATCATTGTCTCGGCTCACAACATCACTTGACTGTGTGGATGATTTATGAATGACAGGATCCTCCCTCTGACCACAAATCATTCGCGTCACCCTCACGTTGGAGAAATTCCGGGGTCACCGCCGCGCATGCCATTCATTGGGCTTTGTGCGGTCACCTTTGCAAGTTAGTGCAATTTAGTGACTTGTGTGCTGACGTGATTGCATCCTTTTCCAGGAGCAAGTGATTTTAGGAACAGAGGCGCGTTGTGTTTAATTTGCTGTGAAATTCAATACAAACTCTAAATTCAAGCATATGGCACTTGTGTCTTCAATAAGGCAAGGCAACTTTATTTATTTAGCCCATTTCATTCACAGGGTAACTCATTGTGCTTCTCATAACTAGAAATACAACATTTAAGAGCATTTACAAACAAAAGAGTTAAAAACATTGAAAAGCAAAGTAAAGAAATAAAAAGTGCTTTATTTTGTAATTTGGTAGTTACTAATTACATTGGTCAGCAAATGTTTACTAAATTCTCTAATCAAGAGATGCAAGTACATTTTTCCAGATGATTTTTTTTACTCTGATTCCAAGTCTGCCCTCATTTCTTTTGTAGCACATCAGGTTTTCAAAATAATAATAATAATGTAATATAGTCATAAATTAAGTAACATTTCAGAATTAAAGGGAAGTCAACCCAAACATTAATGACTTGACATCTACTTTAAGGGTTATGTTCAGCAACAGGGGGATTTTTTTTTCATAAACGTTATTGCTATAAAGTAGGACACATGGTAAAATCTGTACTGCACAAGCTTTTATAGGTTAATTTTCAAAACAAAAAATGGAAACATCTCAAAAACTTAACGTGCTACAAAAAAGAAGTAAAGACATTTTTTAAAATCATCGCCAAAAAATACATTTAGGGACACATCTCTGTTTAAAATTTGCTGCTGTTGACGAGTGTTATTAATTAATAATTTTGAGCATTACATCGTTAATGTGCTGTGATGTGATAACAGATCCAGAATCCCATGGGTGTGGCCAAGTCGACTGACCTGCTGAAGTCAGCAAATTCTAATAATAGTCTGGTTCCTTTTCAAGTTCTGGTTCAAGACGTTTTCACAGTTAGCCTGTGAGTCGTAATGCAGATGTGTGATAAATGGTTCTGCCTACTTGAACGGAACACTGCGGATTCATACTTAGGCTCCCTTTGTAGTCTCTCCGAACATCTGGCCCATTGCTCGCAGTAACAGAATGAGTTTCCTGCAGACAGAATCACATTACCATACTCCCAAGTTTCTCATCTTGCATGTCCTATGTGTTAACGCCAAGAAAAACCACGAGTGCTCTTTGACTGAGCTGCAGATAGCAGGAAGTCTGCTTTGCAAGGACTATCTCAAGCGGTTTATTCTATCTTCATCTGAGGTGCACCTGGACCTTTTATGGCGCTTTCCTTTTCCATCCTAAAAACGGATCCAGGGGTGATAACGGACATTTCGCATAGTGGGGGATTAACGTGCTACAGCTCTGCATCTGCTCTTGATACTCAGTCGTTATGTAAGAATTCACCGCACATTCAAAGGCAAAACCAGACACTTGGCTGTTTTGTTAAGATATCAACTGAGTTTTTTTCCTTATTAGGAAGCATCGATTCCTACTCGAGAGGCAAACTCATGCTGTGCTGGATGCTGGCCCCGGGGGAAATGAGAGGCAAATATTACCACATGAGCTTACTTGGACTTTCACCAGTGGAGCCCAATTGGCCTGCATGAAAAAATGTGCAAAACAATAATACGGAATACGATTAGATTACCATGCCAACTTCAAAATTTGTTTGATGGCCTTCATTCAAATAAACACCTTTTCCGTTGTCCTAGCAATACAAATATCGTACTGTATACTGTCTCTCATTGTCCTTAAACCGGATACAGTATATTATGGGGAACTTTTTTACTTTTTAGTGTTTGTATTTACCATAGTGTCATCTTAAAGCGGGAGTCAACCCAAACACATTTTTTTCAAGTATATGTTCCCACTAGTTGAAATATGGCATTCTGATTAATATTGCGTTTGTGGAATATGAGTTAAGCGGCAAAATGCACTGGTTTTTAGCCATCTTTGGGGGCGGCCATTTTGTCTTCTGTCGACTGAAAATGACATCACGACTGCTCACAACGACCAATCACGGCTGACCTGTTTTCTGAATCTGAGCCGTGATTGGTCGTTGTGAGCAGTCGTGATGTCATTTTCAGTCGACAGGAGACAAAATGGCCCCCCCCTAGAGAGACAATACATTACAGTACAATACAATTTTATTTATATCGCGCATTTCATAACAGCTAGAACTGTGACAAAGCACTTTACAAACAATGCAATCACTAAAAAAAACAATAAAAGGCTGTGATAGGCTGAGAACGAGTGCATTTTATTGCTTAACTTATATTCCACAAACGCAAAATTAATCAGAATGCCGCGTTCCAACTAGTAAGCCTGCTGGGAACATCCATCCATCCATCCATTATCTGTACCGCTTCTCCTCACAAGGGTCGCGGGGCGTGCTGGAGCCTATCCCAGCTGTCTTTGGGCAGTAGGCGGGGGACACCCTGAACTGGTTGCCAGCCAATCGCAGGGCACACAGAGACAAACATCCGCACTCTGCTGGGAACATATTGAAAAAAATATGTTTGGGTTGACTTCCGCTTTAAGGCAGAGTAGTGGTTGCTATGGTATGTCTGCCTCACAGTTTTAAGGTCAGGGGTTCAAATCTCAGCTCTGGCCGTCCTATGTGGAGTTGGAATATTTTCTCTTTGCGTGGGTTTTCTCAGAGTACTCTGGCTTCTTCCCACATTCCCAAAACATGTTAGGTTTGTTAGATTGTATGTGAGTGAATGGTTGTTGTCAATATTTGTCCAGCAAATGGCTCGCGACCAGACCGCCTCTCATCTAAAGTCACCTGGCATAATATCTAATGAGGATAAGCGCGATAGAAAATGGATGGATGGCGCTACAGAGGAAATAAGTTACTTCGTAATCATAGGGGGAGCCGTGGAGCAATAAACGAAAAGGTATAGTGACATATTTTAGATGGGTTTAAAATGAACGTTACTTTTGCTTTGGTCAAACAAAAGCTATGATGGACTGCGATCTGAGCAAGGCTTGTGCAGACATTATTTTCTGCAAATGGCAGTACATTACTCATGTGGTCATGCGCCTTCAGCTGCAGTTTGCTGAGAGTGACACAGCACTCCACTGTCCAACACATTGTAAATTGATTAAGTGATGTGTTTTGTGTGCATTGTTTTCTGTTGAACAGACAGATAATCAGCTGGCTGTGATCGTTTTTGGCAATGAAATGCCCATCACCGAGCAGAAATGTGATTTGAAAAAGACAAGCAAAACTTTGCTGTTATGTAATCACATTTATTACACTCTACAAACAGTTGGGTTGAAAACAACACACTTTTGGGTCAAAAGTGGACCCATCCACTATTTGGGTCAGTTTGACCCACTTTCTTGCGTTGTTTTGTACAAAACATCCCACATTTAAGGGTTGTTTGGGTCAGTTTGACCCACTTTCTTGCGTTATTTTGTACAAAGCAGCCCATTTTCTGGGGTTGTTTTGTACAAAGCAAATTGACGCAAGTAGTGGATCGGTCCACTTTTGAGCCCAAATTGTGTTATCTTTAACCCAACTGTTTTTAGAGTGTATAAGACATGATGAGCCTGAGTGGCATTGTTGTCCATACAGAAGAAAACATGGGACTCATGCGTTCCGTGCTCCAGGATTTTTCTCACCTGGTGCCAAAGGGGGGGCTTGACTGATACATAGGAGGGCCGAGAAAATTATTTATAAATATATTTTAGAATATCAAATAAAATGCTGGAGGGGTGTAACTGCGGCTACACAGATTTTCTGACGGGGCTGTAGCTCCGCCATCCCCACAGCTGCAAAAGCTGCTAATTCCATACGGAAAACTCATCAGTGTAAACTTTGTCGGACAGACCCCAGCCTGTTGTGTTTCCACCCACATACATGGACTTTCTTTCTCTGCATAGTTACACGATAACAGTCAAATTGTCAATTGTCCGTATTACTCCAAATATCACTCCTGATCTTGCTTACACAGGGTCCCCCTGTGTGCCGCGCTGTGTTGACATCAGTTCCGGAGTAGTCTGAAAATGAATGTTGTCATCATTTGACAGGAATGTTGCCATGCAGGGGTCACATGGGCTATTGTGGATGATTGAGCATCTGCTTCATTTCCACAGCGTATGATAATGCGACGAAATATGACATTGAAGAGGATCGGTTGATAAGAAGCTATTGAATGTTTTCAGTAGCTGACCTGCTTCATCAGTGCGGCTTTTTCTGCCACCGTATGACTGGGAACAGATGTGAGTCGCGCTTGGCTGTTTTGGGTGGATTTTTCCCTAGCAACAAGAAAAGTGGCTGATGCTGACTTTCCGTGGGAATACTGGGGGGGCTAGATAATGGGACACTGTCAACTCTGACTGGATGCACAAGTTGATTTATAATGACCCCACATTCAAAAGGTTAAAGGGTTCAAAAGGCCTGATTCTACTGTCAAAAAATCAGTACACAAAATCGAATGTACAGTGTTCCTGTGTGAATCACTTGAACAGACGTCTCCTGCACAAGTGACAAATCCGAAGGAAGTAACAACTCAACGACATTTCACTATCCGCGAGGGAGCAATAACAATGAAGAAAATGTTAAAACTATTTCTGTTCATTACTTTGAGGCGATTGAAGCCCTGTGATGATGTCACACGTTATCAGAGCTGGGCATTTTACTAATAATTCAAAGTCCGTTTATTAGCTTCCGCCTATAGCCGGGGTACCCTTTCGCCGTCCGTTCATCTGCCATTTTGTCAGCGCCGGACCAAATAGTAATCGCCTGTTGGCCGGCGGTCCATCTATCATTTTAAACTATCATTTGCCCCGAGGACCTCAAAGGTCCATAACAGTCCAAAAAGGTCCTAAAAGGACTGCGGCCAACAGGAAAACTCAAATAAAAGACTCGCCCGATGATAGCATCTCTTTTTAGTTCGGGAGTGTATGCTTTCCCATGTATATTGACATTTGTTTTAAATTGTGTTTGTCTGCAGCTACTTTTTGGAGAGACTCTGCCATACAAGAACGGACAAGTGAGCACATGCAGTCGCAGGTAAAATGTTTCTTACTTGTTGTTACAGTTCTTGAAGTATAGACATTGATTAAGTGCTCAAACCTGTGAATGGAACTGTATGTTTTGAAAAAAGAAAAAAAAAAAAAACTCAAGCAAGCTCTTTGACAACTCCTCAAGAACACGAGAATACAAAAAAAAAAAAAACCACCCTAAAAATTCTCAAATGAATACCAAATTCTCAAATGAATACCTCTTTGAATGTGTCAATCAGAAGTGAACGCCATAACCTAAGGCACATTTTTGTTAGCGTTCTTGAATTGGAGCTCATTGCATTGTGCCTAATGCTATAGCCAGTGAGTTATGGCGCTACGATGAAGCAGTGCAGCTTTCCCATGACCCTCAGCTACCACACACAGAGAGCAAACCACCTGATTCCAAAGTTCCAATCGTAGAGTCGGACTGACCATCGTTAGGCGGCGGTAAAAAGATCGCCATGGCGACCGTAAGACGACAGCTAGCTTGTTGGACCGAGGTTGACATCGATGACCCCTTCTCAACCCCTCTTGCCGAGCTCCACCCCTTGGCTGCAGGATGAGGGGCGGCCTGGTGAATGGGGAGTTAATGGGCTCATAATGGTCCTCTCCTGTTTCTGTGCCCCCGCTCTGCACCTTCAATGAGTTCTTTCTGCACTTGTGGCAGAATGAGATGATGAAGTGGGTGGAACTCCACTGCCCACTAGTCCCGCTTTAAATAAATCAGGGGCCTTTTCACCCAATGTAGTTCTTCCATTATTGTTGAGGGAACAGTTCCGCTCCAAACATGTCCATATGACTTCCCATGGAATTTATTCATTTATTTATTTATTTATTTTTTAATTTTTTAAATGTTTATTTTTTTTACCCACAGCCAGCGCTAACAGGAGCAAATTTTCTCTCATTCTTCTTCTTCATGCATGCCATCTCATTTCCCTTTAAATGTTTTTTTTTTCAATCTTATAAATATGAATGTTATTATTGCAGCTTGTTGAAGAGGCTGGCTGTCCAAATGGCTTCTCCAGGGAGCCTGGGGGTCCTTCTGGTCAGCACATCATAACATCTCCAGATCTGACTAAAGAGGTGGTCATCTCCCCTGGACTGCCGACTCCTCCACTCAGTCCCCTCCGTTCAGCGAGGTTTCCATCTGGAGAGTTCAAGGTACAGTATGTCCTGAAATGGCAAGAAAGCTATCTTCTCTCAGGAGAAGTGCCCCTCCATGTGGACGAATGTAGCATTACAGTTTTTATCAATAGCTATAGCTCTCAATACCAGCACTATCATCTCACAACTAAAACCATCAATCTTATACAAAACTGTAATATAACACCACAGAGCTGTGCCATGTACATCATCTGGATCACTTCATAATCAACATTTACTGTATCTAATAACATGACAAAAATGTAACTGAAATGCATCCCACTCACCACAGATGTTGATTAAGTGTGCAGATCGCTACAGACATGTTGCGCAAGTCAAACTTGGCTGCAACGGGTTTTGTTCCTAGCAACCAATCATGGGATGGAAACATTATGACACAATTGGACCTGTGACGAAAAAATGTAAATGTGCTTGTTAAAAGTAATAGCTATAAAAGTGTGTGTAATAAAAGTGATAATAAATGAGTAGCGGTTACACCGGCCACCGCTATTGATTCTGAAGGGCCTGCGCCTATTAGATCAATATGACAGCAAAGAAGGGCCGAAATCTGACATCTGATTAGAAATGCGCCGCAAAAACAACAGAATATACTGTTGGTAAATGGGAATCAATTATGACTATTTGATGTAGCAGGTAATAGAATTTGGGCTGTGAATGTAGCTCAGTGTTTAGGCTAGCAGAGAGGGTCTTGCTGGCCTTTCTATTCAATTCTATTCTATTCTCAACACCACTGCATTCTACTGAACACCTACAATGATTATTCAACTGACAGAAGTCAAGTCAAGTTTATTTATATAGCCCTTAATCACAAAAGCATCTTCAAGGGCACAAGCCCATAGTTTATATGTTTATATTTATATATAATGTGTGTGTGTTATGGAATGACACAAACCCTTATTCACACTGACGAATCTCTATCTGTCTCAAGGCATCTGATGTCAATGGAAGTGGCCCAACTACTCCCAGTTTTGGATCATATTATGGCCCCTCACATGGTAAATTTGAACTTCATTTTTTGAGCATTCGTATCAAAATTCTATATTTTCAACAAAACAAGAAGAAATTATAGTATGGGTGAAAGTTTTAATACAGTACTAACGTGGTAATTGTCACCCAGGGGGGCTAACCAATGGTTCTCCCACAAGGGAGGAAAGATTCATCAAATTCTCAGGAATCGGCCCAGTGGATGAAACGGGGATGCCTATTGCCTCCAGATCTGTAAGACTAAAGAAACGTGCTAAAATACACGTCTTTTTATTTTGCTATACTTTTGCTTATTATGTCATTTCATTCTGATATGAACCTTTTAAACACTAGCTGCTCTTACTGAAGCTCAAATATCTGTTTACCCTCCATACCTCTTTTTTTTTTTTTTCTTCCACTAGAGTGTAAACAAGCCCAGAGACTGGTACAAGAGCATGTTCAAACAAATCCATAAGAAGCCAGAGGGTATGATTGCTCCTCCTCCTTTCACACACTTGCCCTTGACAGTGCCACAGAGACACACAGTACATCTGATATGATGACATATTTTATTATTATTGTTATTATTATTATTATTATTATTATTATTATTGCCTTCTGCAATTCTGGCAAGTATACGCTCCATTAATAAATAAAAAAAAGATGAAGCACAAGTTCTGCTCATGTATCACACGGCACAAAATTGAAGTCTTTGAAATGATTTTAGATGGGAACTAATGATGTATTGTTTTTCCCCCCTTTTTTTGAGCAGAGTGTGAGCAGGACGAAGCCGACAGCTGGTCGGCTGCACGTAAGTCTTTCTAGGGATGGGCTTTTGACCAGATTTTCATCAACCGCATTGGGGACAATTCTACATTATTTAATCAATTCATTGTAACTTCTCAAAATATTTACACATATTATATTTATAAATATTTATATATATATATGTTTGTTTTTTTTCTCACAATTAAATGGACCCACAGGCCTACACGCCACTGCGAGCACAGAGGCAGAAGAAGGTGATAAATATCTCTTCAGGCTAACACCACATGGAGCCTTGCCTGACTGGTGAGCTGATTCCCAATAACGCTCACACACAGCCGAACATATCCTCGTATGCACTGGCGAGCATCTGGTGCTCGCTGGCAATTCTTACAAAACCCATCTACATAATGTCGCAGCGTGACAGGCAAACTGAATCCACGAGCCCTACACTGGGGGACCTCTTTGAAGCAGGCCAATTCTTAGCCTGCTTTAAAGTGGAAGTCAACGCAAACATTTGTTTTTCAAGAATATGTTCTATGAAAGCCCACTAGTTGAAACAGGGCATTCTGATAAATATTGCCTTTGTGGAATAAGTGTTAATCCACTTGTTTTTAGCCATCTCTGGGGGCGGCCATTTTGTCTTCTGTCGACTGAAAATGACATCACAACCGCTCACGACGACCAATCACGGCTCAGATTCAGAAAACAGGTCAGCCGTGATTGGTTGTTACCCGAGCGGTTGTGATGTCATTTTCAGTCGACAGAAGACAAAATGGCCGCCCCCAGCGGTGGCAAAAAACTTTACTGAGCCAAGGTAGATATTTTATATGGGGGAAAAAAATCATACCAAACAAACAAAGATGTCACAAAAAGTAAATAGAGTAACTCTCGTCTCAATTTGCACACAAATTAAATGATGTACCCTCAGCCATCGAGTGGAAGAGCAATTACTTGTTCTGCCTGTCACTATACCTCAACTGTGATAAATAGATGAACAAAGTCCATTTTCAGACCAATTATAATAATAATAATTTACTTGTACATTTCCGTGGGACACCTTATTGTTGCTGTTATTGTAATGTTACTTCTTCTGGGACTGCAGATGGAAAGTAGCCGTTGTCTTATTTTGGAATATTTACATGTAAATGTTCATGAATGCACACTGTCCCTTTGAAATAACAAAATGACAAATGACCTGAGGATTCCTCACGAGTCATGTTGCATTCAAGTGCCATGATGTTGACCGCCTGAATAATTTTCCTCTTCTTCTCGCTAATGCTGCTTCTACATGTCTTTTTTTTTTGTCCTGCGCATCAGCAGTACCTTACGACTCTGAACAGATTTGAACTCGGTGAGAGCAAAATATAGCTCGTTGAGTATGACGCCACACCTCTGCTGCTCACAGCATCTTCTATGGCAATTTAGCTCGTGGCTCAGAATTCACAAGCAAGTTTCAGTGGAATTCGAAAGGCGGGCACTCTCTCGGACTTCTCTGTAACACGCCTCGTGTGAAAGAAACATTCGTGTCAGGACTAGGGGGTGGGGTGGGCTGCAAGTTGGGATTTGTTGTTACAGCGCTTACAATAAGGCAATGATTAAATTGCTGCCCATGGTGTGTGTGTGTCTTTACACATCCACTCGGGTGTTATGTTTCAGGAGCCGTGATGTCAGCGAGCTGTCAGATCCAGGGAAGCAGCCACCTAAACCCAAGAGCATATTTGACTTTGAGCCCGCAAAAGAAGTTTCTCCTGTAAGCCAGGTACAATGCGTCACACATGTAGAAATAGCTTCTGTAACCAGCTTACCACTTTAAATGTTTTCTGCCACATTCTTTCGCCTACCACTACTGTCTTTGTGTCACAACAAGCTAATGAGTAACTTTCTGCAGCTCTTATTGAAAAGCTCCAGTAAGCTTTGTTCAATTCACGCGTTCATGATCTTAGCATTTCCACGAAGGTTTATATTCAGCGTTGTGCCAGATAAGACTTTTTTTCTGCAAGGACTGGAGGGAGTTTGCGCTCTTTAGAAAAGACGAATCCTCGAGATTTAGTGCATATAAAGCCCTGCGTATGGAATCATGGGAAAAAGGAATGTTTATCGAACCCCCCAACAGGAGCCGAGGTGTCTTGTGATCTGTATTATGGCGTTAACCTTTTGAGGTGCGGCGTATTTCTCCCCGTTTTCGATTGACAGCCAAGAGTGTCTGAGACAAACCGTGCACAGACCATGTCTGTGAATGGAATGAAGACGATGCCCAGCTGAGAGGAAGGTCTTGGCATACAATGAGGAAGGAAGTTTCTGTTTTTTTGCCAGTAAAGATTTAGAGTCACACATAGACAGGATTGGAAACAGATGGAAATTTGCCTCGTTAAATCCAACTGTTCGCAAGTAAGATTCGGTTATTTTCACTTGTAACGTAAAAATGGTTGCAAGTTTCATTAATCACAACATAAACAACTTTTGAGAGCACCAAATGTGCCGTTATCTGGTTCACAGTCAGCACTCAGCGTTTTTCGTTGTGAGAGAAAATGGGCATACATGTTTTTTTTTACATACAGTATATATGTATCATAGTTGAAATAATAGGCTAAGATAGCCTCCAGCTCACAGGTGATCGGAATAAGGACACGCGCAATGGATGACAATGGATGGATGGGTCCTAATAAGATAGGTACGCATGTGCTTATTTAAAAGCCAATAATGAGATAGTTCATGCCAATCTAGGATATAAATTGACAATTACACAATTGGACAGTGATGATGAAGCAAAATAGAGAAAAAAAATACATTCATTCTCAATTAAATATGGATGAAAAGACCTCTACATGAAAACACCACAAAATAACCACAAAAATGGGTAGTTTTGGACAAAACAACCCCCAAAACTGGCCTGTTTTGTACAAACCAACGCAAGAAGGTGGGTCAAATTGACCCAATTTGTGGATGGGTCCGTTTTTGACCCAAAATGGTGTTATTTTTAACCCAACTCTTCTTAGAGTGTATGAAATGATGCTGTTTTATATATTGTAACTGCAAAATCGATGTGACTGCTAACCAAATCGTCACAACAAACAACAACATGACAACAATAATAAATGTTGTATACATTAAATAATTCAAGTGGCTCTGTGTCCTTCCCTGAATGAATGGATTCATCAGCCATCAGCTTTTCTGCGAGAAATGTTGAAAAAGAAATCACAATCTACATTTACAAAAAAAAAATGTTTTTACTTATGCACTGCTGTCCCCCCAGTTCAAAATCAATTGCATTTTTTAATACTTCTCTTTGATAATGGAACCCATACACGAAGCACAGACTACTCAAAGCTTACTCAATTTGTGTTCGAAGAAATATGAACAGTCCCGCAATGGAGAAACTTGCATTCGATTATCAACAATCAGCTGTTTCTTCTGATTCTAGGCTTACCGGCCGCCCAACAAACAGGCTGAGAAGGCGAAGTCTCCTTCCGTTGAGGTGAGCGATCTCACTCTTTAACCTTGTGAACCCAATTCCAAAACGACCGATGCCAACTGTGATATGATTCAATACTTGGCCTCAGGCCAGTCTGGTCTCTGAGCTGAGTCGCTTTGAGGCCGAGTTGGACTCAGATATCCAGGGTCTGGAAAAGAGACTGTCGCAGAAGAAGCAGCAGCGTCGAGGCTGGGGTGAGGTACTGAGCACCCCCCCCCTCCTGCCCCAAACCCACCTTGACTGTCTCAGCTGAAGACTCCTTGTTCACCCCCACAACACAGCCACCCCCTCCCATCTCGACTGTATATCCAAGCCTCGCCGCTTGCTACTTTTGGCTGCGTTTGTTGTTGTCTGACCTGGATGACACCTAAAGAATCACCTCCCCATCTTGCACGTTGACTCATCTGTTAAATCATCTGCCTTGCAACCCCCCTCCCGCCCTCCACCTCATGCTCCCACTTCAGCAAAGTTATACATGCCCGCCGTACTTGTGTAGAGCGCCCAAATTCACTGTCCTATAAATATTCTTTGGAATGATTCTCTCTTTGTGCTGATGTCTTGCTCTTCCTGTTCCTGAATGTTTTGCAATCATGAGTGGACTTGTTTCTGAGCCAAGGAGCCTAGGACCCAGTTAATTTCTTACTCCCCCTGGGAGTGGTCAGCACCACCGTGTTGCCTGCATGTGTTGCTCAGAGAATTCCTCCAAGCTGGGAGACAGACGGTGGAGGCGGCAAGGGGAGCAAACGTTGATAAAAGTGTATTCTGCTTCCAGGAGACCAGGGCCAGGGAGCCAGTGACTGCCGCAAGGGCTGGAAACACAAACTACAGGTCTGTGACCACTTGGAAAAATATAGCAGATAAAACTACAATTGATTTACTTTTAAATTGTGATTGTGAGCCAAACAAGCTTTGCCAGATTCCAATCCAATTCATTCATGTTGCCATTCACTTACACATATAGCAGCTTTTTTTTATGCATGTTTGAAAAAAAAAAGATAAAATCATCTAGCATCTACATTTTCAAATTGTTTTGTTGTCTTTAGGAATGAATCGTTAGCTAACACTTAAAGTTCTGGAT
Organism: Filicampus tigris; assembly: GCF_054856515.1. Lineage (NCBI taxonomy): Eukaryota > Metazoa > Chordata > Actinopteri > Syngnathiformes > Syngnathidae > Filicampus > Filicampus tigris. Next base: position 2,111,904 of record NC_141221.1, read on the forward strand.
GTTGCCTTTTGTGTTCAGTCTTGCTCATCCTGAGTCAACCTGTGACAGACATGAAAATGAAAAAAAATTCCAGAGTAATGCAAAGGCCAGGATCAATAACAATCAGTCTCATCACTTTTAGCTTTTTTTGTTCTCTCTCCCTGATTTGTCAAGACAACGTTATTACACTTAAAGATTCTTTTCGGAAAGAACTTCAACAGGGTGAAGTACAGTACATTTACTACTTCAGACGGCATTCCACATTTCTAACCGTGCGTGTAATGCATTCTCGGAAGATTCTTGCTGTTGTTTGCTGAGTCGAGTTCGCGGGGAATGACCTCTTAAAGCTTGTGGCTCTGTGGTATTATTTAAAGAGCCTGTTGCTGTGGATGTGTGAAATTACAAGACGAAGTGACAAAAAGTGGTCTGTTTTTTATACTCTGTAGTAAAATAGAAGACTCTCGTAAAAGTAGAAATACTGATTTAACTCCTTTACTTATGGAAAAATAAAAAAAGAGCACGGACTGAAATGTACATAAGTTCAAAATTAAAAAGTCAAAATGATTGTCATAGATTGACTGTCAAGTCAACTGTATACAATAGCCGTTTTGATAACTTGGCACAGCAACACAAACTTCTCTGCACATTACGGTATATAGTTTCATTCTTTTATTAACTTGCGAGGGCTGAGACAGACAAATTACTGGACATGCTACCAAACCAATGTGTTCCCTTAGTTTTGCTGACATTGGCCCAATCCCAATACCCACACTTGCACCCTTGTGCCCCTCATTTGCACATTCCAGCCGAGGGTACGAGTGTGTAGGGCAGGCATGCCCAGGGGCCAAATGCTGCCCGAGTTCAAATTTCTACCGGCCCGCAGCCTCTGGAATAAAATTCATAAAGAGTGGCCCGGCAGTCGTGTTGACCACAGTTGAAAATACACATGTAAAAAAAAAAAAAGCTGTTTTATATTCAACCACCAGATGGCAGCAGATCTGTGGCTGCCCTCTCAGGTGCTTTCGGAAATGGCGCGCGCTCTCCCAAGGGGCGGAGCCATGGGTGGCCCTGGGTGTGCATAGGCCCACCCAGATTGACAGACGGCCCACCTAATGAGATTCACGAAAAAATATAGATTTTTACATTTTTAGTAAATTGTGAAATTATTTGTGTTTTTTATTTGATTGAATATTAATTATGGTTGTCTAAGCAAGATCTGAACTTCATGTTATTCGGTTTATACGGTCACCAAATCTGGCCCTCTTTGCGAAAAGTTTGCACACCCCTGGTGTAGGGTGACCCAGTTCTGCGAAGTGCTCTGTCGCCCCGCCCCCTTTGCGCCCTCGTGTGCGCCCGCACTTCGGCTTAGCCCGCATCCGTGGCCCCTGAACCGAAGCATATTACCCACAATTCTTTGCGGATTTGACCAAAATAGCGGGAAACTGACGGCATTTGGTGGAATTCCTCTGCCTGTGCCGAAAAAAAAGCCTCTTCAAGTGTAAATATCCGATTATTATAGAGTTTATGATATGTATATGTGTTTTTCAATCCCTGCTTTAAAGTCACCGTTTACCCGTTACCGTTTACCTTTGTATTTCCTCCTAGTTTAGCTGCCGTACTTAGCAACTTTCTGCGCATGCGCCACATACCGTGCAGGAGCCGCAAATAGTCCAAATAATGGAGCCATAGCTCCCATCGAGTAGAAGACCGAGCCCGAGTTTACTTTACTACTACTTTACTGAGGTTTCAATACAATTATAAACAGCAAAATTGCCAAAGCAACAAGCCGTGCCGCCGGCCTCGCTGACGCAGGGGCATAAGTCGATGATGTCACACTCAGTGTCCCAAATTCTGCAATTTTTGTACATTTGTAACCTGCGCTCTCGAACCCTTCACCCACTTCAACTACATGTGCACTTCAGCGAAGAGCATAGGATGCAAGTGTGGGTATTGGGATTGGGCCATTGTGAAGTGTCAAGCAAAAAATGCTAAAGTAGCGAATGATCAGCGCCGCGGTGGGCATTTTACTCAAATTTGCGGGTCCGTCAATCGCCATCCGTCTGCAGCCTGGGTACCCTTCAGCCTCCGTCTGGGATAACAACTGGAAAAACATAAACCTGACCTGTATGTCTGTTTTTGATTCGTTTTGTTTTTTCTAGATTAGACTGTGAATTTTTCAATGCCAGAAGCTTGTGGTTTTTCGGCTGGCACAAAACATTTGTCCGAATCCTTCTCGTAGTCGACAGCATCGAACAATTCTCCTAAATAAGGCCATTTTGGGATGGGGAAAATAGTTTGGTCGGAAAAATATATATTTAAGTAAAGTATAGATAGCTGACAATGTACTTCAGTAGTAACAAATACCTCATATTTATCAATTATTTTCAGCCACTCATCCGCGCCAAAGCAGCCCATCCATCACTCTGTTGGCCCGACATCGGTCTCCGCCCCTACATTTGGTAAACAATCTTCTTTCATGTCAGTCTGCAAAAAATGTTTCAATGTATAATGTGGTGTTGATGCCAATCGCAGTTGCTGGGTTTGATCAAGGTCTGCCGTTTGATTTAAGACAACAATTCACACCACAAGACTGCACACTCTCAATGAGCTCTCCTGTGACTCTCTGACTAGAATTGCGCAGTAATTTAATATGAGGTCCCATGATTGTATTCCAGTGTGTCTTTTGTTTGCTGCTGAGACTTTCAGTTGTAATGGTGGCTTTGTAAAAAAAAAAAAAAAATATTATAAAAAGTGGCTGAACAGTGCACGGTGTGGAGGAGGAAACCTTGGAAAGGAGGAAGTAGAGCCTAAAATACTTGTTTGAGATTAGTTTTATCGCATTCGTTGTCCTCTTTTACTTATATGAGATCAGCCTAATAACTTAAGTCCAGTATGCTGTCAATTTTCTGAAGATCCCACTTGCTTTTTTTTTTTTTTAATTATAATACAGTAAACAGAGGAGTTTTTCGGCTCCTCTAACCCTGCTGTATAATCACTTTGCTCAATAGATCGACTTTCTGCTTCCAATGACACCATGGAACGCTCTCCTAAGAAAGAAGAAAAGAAGGTATCCTTGTGAAACGCGTCATTCAACTTGGCTGTTTGAACTTTTGTCATCTTGTTTTCAGTCAGTCGTTTTTCTGTGTTTAGATGAAAGCAGCTCGGGCCAAATTCAATTTCAAGGCTCAGTCGCCAAAGTGAGTTCCTACATTGATCTGGTTGATAAAAAAAAAACACCAAATAATTCATAAAGCCAAGACCACACACACACACACACAGAATTGGTAAACTGGGTAGGACAACAGGATTAAGATGTACAGTATATGTCCGCTGTTCCCTGCCGTTGTAACCGATGAGGGCTCTTGTTTCTTGTTCAATTCATTCCTCACACAGGGAGCTCACACTGCACAGAGGCGACATTGTTTACATCCACAGGCAAGTAGACGCCAACTGGTTGGAAGGAGAACATCATGGTAGAGCAGGCATCTTCCCCACCACATATGTGGAGGTAAAGAAGGACTTAGTTCACTGCGGCGCCCAGGTCATGCTGTTTTGTCACTTTGTCTTTCAACACAGTCGAGCTGAGCTTTTCACATTTCCCCTCACAGATCCTGCCTCCATCTGAGAAGCCAACGCCCGTGAAGCCTCCCAGTGTGCAGGTGCTGGAGTACGGTGAAGCGGTGGCACTCTATAATTTCAATGCTGACCTTCCAGTTGAGCTTCCCTTTCGAAAAGTGAGTACGGTACTCTATACAGACTTTACATACGTAGTATTGATCATGTTACTGTTTAAACTGGCATTATACAGTCTTTGTGTTTTTGTGGCAAATTTTGTTATGGCCGAAATTACTGTAGTTGGTGTTAGAAAGGTATCTTAAAGCGTTAGAGGGCAGTCACTGAAATTCGTCAACCATATTACACATTACTTTCCACGTTATTTGGATTTGGAAACTGTATCTTGTTCTCTAAATTAATTATAAGAATAACGTATTATACTTATAACGATACATAAATAAGAATCCTGGTAATGATGATGAGCGTGATAATCATTATTACATGGATGAGTTACTCTGAATCGGAACATGTAAACATAAACTTACAGACAACATTGAAGGCCATAGATTGTCACACACAGACGCATACGCATGGGCAGGGGGGGGTGGGACGGACGTGCCCAGCTCGCAGCGACCACCTTTACATCATCCGCAAGCGGAGACCTTCTTGCAATTGCTAATAAACATGCCTTTGCGATCTCCTGCACAAACTCCAACGAGTTCATTATTCTTCCACTATGTAGTGTTAGGCAGAATAGCAGAGCCATTCAGGGCAATTTATTTAACCAAGGACGCAACAGACAGGGAACAAATTATTCTTATTGTCTGTCTTCCCTTAAGAGGAAGTCAACCCAAACATATATTTTTCAAGAATATGTTTCCAGTAAGCCCACTAGTTGAAATACGGCATTCTAATTCATTTTGTGTTTGTGGAATATAAGTTAAGCAGCAAAATGCACTCGTTTTTAGCCATGTCTGGGGGTGGCCATTTTGTCTCCTGTCGACTGAAAATGACATCCTAACTGCTCACAACGACTAACCACGGCTGACCTGTTTTCTGAATCTGAGCCGTGATTGGTCGTCTTGAGCAGTTGTGATGTCATTTTCAGTCGACAGAAGGCAAAATGGCCGCCCGCACAGGTGGCTAAAAACAAGTGGATTAACACTTATTCCACAAATGCAATATTTATCAGGATGCCCTGTTTCAACTAGTGGCCTGCATAGAACATATTCTTGAAAAAAAAATGTTTGCGTTGACTTCCATTTTAAAGCAGGCTAAGAGTTCCCCCAGTGTAGGGCTCGTGGATTCAGTTTGCCTGTCACGCTGCTACATTATGTAGCTGGGTTTTGTAAGAATTGCCAGCGAGCACCAGATGCTCGCCAGTGCATACGAGGATATGTTCGGCTATGTGTGAGCGTTACCGGGAATCAGCTCACCAGTCAGCCAAGGCTCCATGTGGTGTTAGCCTGAAGAGATATTTATCACCTAATTCAGCCTCTGTGATCGCAGTGGCCTGTAGACCTGTGGGTCCATTTAATTGTTAGTAAAAAAAAAAAAAAAAAATGTGACAATGACTGAAAACAAGTTTTATTGTGGTATAAACTTCAGTTTTCCCCTCAGATATTTTGTTGTCTCTGTAATGGTATTAACTTGAAGATGGAATTTTTCAGGTTAAGTAAGGAATTTTTATTAATAAGCAACTGTGTTCATTCTGTTCCTTAGGGGGAAGTAATCAGTATAACCAGATGTGTCAACGACAAGTGGCTGGAGGGGAGAATCTCAGGAACTAACCGGAGTGGCATTTTCCCTGCCAGCTATGTTCAGGTCAACAAAATGCCCCGCACCAAATACTGCGCCGACGACTACGCAACAAGCCCCATGTCTCCCATGTCTCCCATGTCTCCCATGTCTCCCATGTCTCCTGGACCCCAGAGTCCAGGACGCCCGCTCCACTCACCTTGCCTGCCGTCACCGTTGTCCCCTTTGAGCCCCACGTGCATCAGCCCCAAACGAGAGCACTCCCCCCGCAATCCATCTTCACCTCCGCCTTTTGCCGCCGCAGCACAGTCGCACTCACCCGTTCAGACGTCTCTTTCCAAAGAATATGCCAATCGCCGGTCGCATAATTCCTCCTCACCCGCTTCACCCGCCAACCACAACACTTTCAGCTCCGCATCACCTCCTGCTTCTGCGGCCGCATGCGTGCACAGCGGGGGGGCCCCCACGGTGAACACTCCCAGACACAATGATTCCTCACAGGTTCGCCCTCGCTGCCTCCTGTGGAGCCTGACATGCATGCCCGCGTCTATTACGATGTACTTTTCTTTACCTTTTGCCGACGGGAAATATTTGTTCTCCTTTCTAGGGGGCTCTCTCCAATCCCAGTGCCAACTCACTCCCGCCTGCACAAGTGCCAAACACCGCTGGCTCCGCAGTGTCGCAACATCAACCGTAATACAGTACACCGACTTCATTTCAGCGTCATAAAAGAATGCAGCGTTCCAACTGTGCAGGATTGGTGATTTCATGTCCCTCCAGGTATAAAGCCGTCTACAACTACAAACCGCAGAATGCAGATGAGTTGGAACTCAGAGAAGGCGACATTGTGCAAGTAATGGAGAAATGCGATGATGGCTGGTTTGTAGGTGAGCGGTCGACTCTCGACTATTTGTTTCTGAAACAGTAGAAAAGCGCAAACGTTTTAGAACGCAATCCGTGTGTCAGCGCTGCCATCTAGCAGTCAATATGAAACACTACAGAATTTATTTGAGCGAGGCTTTACGTGACTTTTTCTGGTATGGAATGAACGCACGTTCTGTGTGTATGCCACAGGTACGTCAGAAAGGACTCACGCTTTTGGGACTTTCCCCGGGAATTATGTGACACCAGTTTGACTTTTTGTTTGATCACATTCACATGGATTCGCATCACAAGAGCTCAACAACCACCCCAGCACCGACCTTACAACGGGCATGCATGTCCACCCCTTTTCCATGACCGTGCATACGAGACAAGCCCTCACCTCCCTGCACAAGTGCATGAGTGTGTTGCACTGGCTTTGCGCTTCATACAAGCCCAGCGTAAGAAAGAGCGAATGCTGTAGACATGCAAAGAATGAATGATTTTGTCCCACAATTATTTGCAGCTGCAGCAAATGTGTTTTTCTTTCCAGAATTAGGACCGTTCCTTATAATGTCATGCATTCAGCCACCACAAACCGCTGAAAGAATTTCGTATGAATTTCCAATATTTTGTGGAATCAATGACTAACACTTCCATAAAATGTCTTTCTCAGATTATTTTTCAGATCTTTGAAGAAGTTTGAAGACGTAACTTGACTCTCTAGAAAGGTTCCGATAAGTTAGAAAGGGACAATATGTGCTATTAGCTTTATATCCATTCGCAAGGCTTTTTGGACAAGCAAAAGTTAAATTTCATAGCACATGCACTGATCTATTCCTGTTGATTGTAAATGTCTTATCTGGTTTTTATTTCATGTTTTGTAACTTTTTTCTGTTTGGAAGAAGTCTGTCTAGTAGTCCAATAGACGAGTTCTGTTTTAAAAGATGTCCGTCTTGCCACTAAAAACTCACAGCACACATTATTTGCACGCTATTAGCTGTTTCTTAATGTCTTTCCTGCTTTGAACTACAATATAAAAACATCCCTCATGCCGGCGGTAGAATTATGTGTCATCTTTACAACTTTTGGTTTTTCTTCGGACATTTGACATTGTCGCTGTAAAATTAACCATGTAACCTGAAAGTCGTTGTACAGCGTGTAAGCAGCTTTTATAAAAAAATTACAAAGTGTAATATATATTTGCTGAAGAACTATTTGCTTTTTCAATCCACGGTGTCGTTGGTATGTTAGTTTCTTTTTTAAACGATTAAAAAAAAATGTGGAGTGTTGCAAAATGACTCATTTGTTCTTGTACATCTTATTGTGCACAGCCATTAAGAAAATAAAACATTTTTTTCAATACATTGAAGTTGAATCGGTTGAAAAACATGGAAGGAGTTGCACGCCGAAAAAGTGCAAGGAATAAAATAGAAGAAGAAGAAAGGTGAATGGTGTAGAATAAGATATGTGCCTTCGCCTTCACACAATAATGTCCTGACAAATTAAGTGAAATTAATTGATGACCTGATGACCATGGCATGCTGAGAGGGAATCAACCAGTAGTGCATTGTAGATTCATCCTAAATGTCACCTATATATCCCTAACCTTTTCTGAATAAAAAGTACAGGTTTTAAAACACTGGGTCAATAGAGGAAGAATCAGAAATGATTCCTATGGCACTTGACAATTACCAATAGGACTGTGTCATAATTATTCATAATCATGCTTACTGGCACTTGACAATGACCAGTATGACTGTGTCACAATTATTCATAGTCATTTTTACTACATGTAATTGAGTAAAAACGTTTTCTTCCTCTTGAACGCTCTCCAAAACAAACCGTGACTGTGGGTCACGTGAACACAATCATCCAGTTAGATGACGTGCCGGAAGTGAGTCATTCAGGAAGCACGTGCGCGTTTCTGTTCTTCGTCAGCAGGTGGCGCGAGGTCGCTGAAAAGCGGACGTGGCGTTTTTTTTTAGTTTTTTTTTTAGGCGAAATGGCTCAATTATCGTCACCCGGACGACAGCCTCGTCTCCTCCCGCCCCTGCGGCGCGACACGCCCCGGGTTGCTGCCTTTGACAAAGCCTTTATTTTGGTCGTAGCACATGGCAGTGAGAGCTCATCCCTGTGAGAACGTCCCGCAGGCAGCCACAGGTGGAGTCCGACTTGACGTTCCCTCGTATATTGCACTGCACAACTTCCGTTACAGCAGCTCTTTTACGCCAGCTGTACGCCGCCTGAGTCCACTTTGTTGAACAGACTTGCTTGTTTACGCAAATAGTCAACAGGTGGAGAAGACCCACCGCACAGAAACGCAGCACTTAATCTAGGTGAGTAAACGTTACACCTATGCCTCAACCTCTACGTCATTAAACGTCTTCATTGTACCGGAAGTATTTATTTCGGTTTGCCATTAGGTTCTTATTTGATAACAATGTGTTGTTTGCATGCTGTCATTGTTAATCATAAAGTGTTGATTTTTACTAACGACGAAGGGTGTCATTTGTTCAGATCATGGCACGAAATTTGTGAACAAGGAAGTCTTTTTTTGGTAAATGGCTGTAATTTATCGGAATAATAAAACACCTCTGCCCACGCAAGGGTGCGACTGCCAGCCACCACTTTTTTCCAGTTCACAACGATGAGCACCAGGGCTACCTGTGCTCTTTAGGCAGTCAAATTGATTTGTGGAGGGGATGGAGTTTGGACCAGGTGCACGAGTTATATATGGCAGTATTTGACACTTTGACCACTTAACTGGTACGTTCTCTCCTCGCCCTATAATACCGGTGGTGAGACCTCTCAAATAGCAGGCAGTCCAGGTGGCCTCTTCCTGCTTCTCTTTCTCTCATTCCTTACCAAAAAGTGTCTAGACATGACTGCAGCTCGTGTTTGAAAATGAACAATCTCCGTGTTAGTGTGCAGCAGGTGAAGAATCACTCTCCAAAAGTGTCAAAGCAGACCTGTTGTTGTGGCTTTTCTTTGGGTGGAACTTGAGCTTTACTAGCAGGAAGTCAGTCTTATCAGTACAGAATTGAATGATCAAAGTTTCTTTCCGTCTACAGTTTAGGTTTGTTTTTCTTCCGCGTCACACGGCTTTTTTTTTCCCCAGAAACAACACATCGCGTAATGCCAAGGATGTTTCCACCGCTTCACAACGTTTTTTTTTTTTTTTTTTTTTTTTTGCTCACCCAGCATCAAACATGAGTGAATGGGCCGAGTGTCCCCTCCGATACTGGATCATTCGAGAGGGGTTCGCGTATTGAACAAAGGGATGGCGCGTGCAGAGGATGTGGTGAACCAGGCAGATTGCTGAGCGCTACAGCGCTGCGCGTTTGCCCAATGAAGAGTGGAAACGAGGGGAAGAAGGTGCCAATCATTCGAGCCAAGATGTGTCATAGTCTGGTTAAAAATGACACTGGCAGGAGCGCTTCAGGCCCAATGATAATTTTGCACCATGGCATCTTGTAGCATGCGCTCCCTGTCTTACAAGGGCGTAGGCCACACAAATTATAGAGCTGTCCCTGACTGAGATTGCTCTGGATGACACATGACCCATTAGTGATAAAAGCCGTAGTAAGCGTGTGAGAAAACACCTCAATCAACACCTTCTCAGACTTGATTTGTTAGTGTTTGATATTTTCCGGGCTCCAAGGCGACTGCCGCTGAATATGAGCAAAGGGGTGTGATGAATGAATAAAATGAATGTTATTTCACACAGTCCAGGGAGAGGCTTGTGGTTACATTCCTCTTGTTTTATTCAGTGGGTGTGTGTAGTGGCAGGTAGGTTTCGACCTGTCGGAGCGCAGCAACGACACATTGCTCCGCTGTCAAAGCCCAGACAGGCCTGGCGCTCGACGATCAAGCATCTGTTTTGTTAATCAGCCATGTTGGGTTATTCTGACCCAGTGGGGTTTTTTTTTTGTGCAAACATAAAGAAACAAACACCCTGCCTTGACTGAGAAGGTGAAAGTGTTGACGTAGGTGTCTGTGTTTTGGCTGCCTTGTTTTAAAATGTGCAGAGTATATTATACGGATGTCTGCTAAGTCACTCAAACGCTGTTCACTCTCTGGCTGTGTCTACTTTCCTCTGCATCACCCTGCGTCATTTTTGTTTTGCAGAACCCATCTTGTACCCTTGCAAACCATTATTTTCCAAATTAGCTTATTGGATTGCATTTGAATTTCCTGGAACTTTCTCCTTTTGCGTCAAATCTATTGTAATTCAACAACAACTCCTATTTTTAACTGTTCTGTTTTTTTTTTTTTTGTAGCAGCGCACGCATGTCAGTGCTGTTTTAATATATACATTTGATACATTGTGTAATACTCATTCACAATTTTCAACCCAAACCACTATTCAGTTTATCGATAAAGTGTAGCTTGATACTGATTATTTTTGCGTTTGTGAAAATGGAAATATCCTCCCGTTTTCATTCATGTCAGAGGGCGGCCATTTTGCTACTTGCTGTCGGCTGAAAATGACATCACAGTTGCTCGGGTAATGACCAATCATTGCTCAGCTTGAGAATGTCACATGACCAAACTGGGAAAACAGGTGAGCCGCGATTGGTCGTTACTAGTGGCGCAATGGCTAAAAATATACTCTTCAGATTGCATCACGGATTTGAGTCACGCATCGGATTGTTTTTCGGATCAGTAAAAAAAAACACGAAAAATAGAACTTGTCTTAATTTTATAAACAATTCCTGCCTTATTTTGGAATTAGTTATGTTCGTAAAAATCTAACAGCCATTTTTGACATTTTGAGTGGAATGTTTTTATTATTGGGCAGAGGTTTGATCAAATAAATGAGGACAAAGTTTGCTTAATCCTTCACGTGAGCACGCACTTTTTTTTTTTTTTTTTCACCTACCAATCCGGGACCATGTTCTACCCAAACTGGCGTGTGATCCGTACAGATGAAAGATGATCTGTTGTTAGTTGGATTTTTGCTGCTTAATTCATATTCCACAAACACAATGTTAATCAGACTGCTGTGCTTCAGACTAGTGGGGGCGCGTAGATCAGATTATTGTTAGGCAAATGTTGGACTTGATTTCCACTTTAAGGTATGGATTTGTACTACGGGTGATTTGCATGCACCGACCCGCCTAATCTTCTTTGACAGGCTGTTAAAATGACTCCAAAAAAGAATCCGTCAAAACCTCTTCGGCACGTGTAGCTACATTCGTCTGCAAACGGCAGTTTATTGTTATTTTTTGGGCTGTTTCCAAAACACTTTATGCGTGACATTCAAATCGATGTTAATGATTCTGAAGAAATCGGTTATCATCCCGACCGCTCGTGGCAATTACACACTCACCGAGTGACTTGTGCTTGCGGGTTTCACTCATTTTAGACCCATTACACCTTCCAGCAAATTATTAAGTTAAGTGTTGCGTTACTGTGAGCATCAGCCAAAGTGACTTACTTGGATTTGCTATCAGTGTCAACAAAATTACTTACAAGGACTATCAGTGTCAAACCTTTTTTTTTTCAAACCATTCAAAGCATTTTCATCCTCACCCATTTTTTGTATCTTCTGTGACATACAGTAATTCCCTCCAAGCATTGCGTGTACAATAATACACAGAACGTTGTGATTTGTTTGACTGTTTTCAAATGAAGCGACGTCACCATGAATGCGCACATTTTTCTAATGGAGTAGCCTTATTTGTAGAGTCCTGAAGGCTCTCGGCATGTTGGAGCAGAAAAAGTTCAACTTTCACATTAGCCTGCTGTTCCCTCCTCGCACCTCCTCCATGTTTTACCCTGAAGGGCAAATCCCTCATAATTATGTCAAAATGACTTTACGCACAGCAAGTGTAAATTCATTCAACTGAAATTCTTCTAAGGAAGTCCGAATGTGCCAGTGACATGAGTGGAGCAAAGTGGGGACCTGTGCAACATCTTTTCGCTCCTGCTCTTTACACACAGTAGCAACATGGACTTCAACAAACTCTGTGTGTAATGACTCATCTTTTATAATGTACTGTTTTTAATTATTTAAGTGGCTAGCGGTCATAGGGAATTCACTATAATGAATGTTCAAATCATTACGGTATATTACTTGTTTAGAGGACTCTTGTTCTTGTTCTGTCATTCAAAACAATTTTTTTTTATTCCGGCTTTTGGTTAACCTCCAATTTGGGGGGAAAAATAAAAAATACAATGATTTTACCCTAAAGAAATTATAAGTGGCTCAAATTTCCCATTTGTCGTCATTGGTGTTATGCCATTTTGTGTTAAAATCGCTTAACAAATTGAAACTGAAAAAGCAAAATCCTGGGGGAGTTAAACTTTATTTTCACAAATTTGCAGAGCTGGGCATTCTGTCCCCAGGACGGAACAGACGGACGGATGCCCATTTTGTAGACGGACAACGAGGGTTTTAAAAAAAAAAAAAAAAATCTATTTTGAAAAGGACTGACTAAGCATGGACGGAAGTGAGTTTTCGTCCGTCCCTCTATTCGTCCCTAACCGGGTCAAGTACCGATGAACGTGTTGTGTTGGGTTGTCTTAAAAAGCAAGACCACTGCATGTTCTCGTCTCCGGAGCCGCTTTCATTAATTGCCCGCTCAACGCTTTTTATGTGCTTCCCAGTAGTCACATTGCACATGCATAGTCTGCCCTCTAGTGGTTCAACACATGTAATACTATGGATGAATAAATCCGTAAATAAATAATTGGCAATATCGTCGCCCTACAGAGTGAAAGATGCTCCAGTGCTTTGACAACATGCATTTATTTTCCTAGTCTCAAATGATTTATTGAAACTATTTGCCTTTGCAGATTCTTGAATTATGTTAGTCATGTGTTCGTAGTTCAGTCCCAGATTCCTTCCATTCCTGTTTGATGTGGTATGCAGTTCGTGTCAAAAGGATTTAGTCCAGTGGAGATGAAATGCAGATTTCAATGTTTCATTGTCTTCACCTGATGCTCTAATGTCAAGCAATGTCTGCAGATGTTCGAGGTTAAAAAAAAAAAAAAAAAGTACACATGCACACGTATGCCTTTTAATGAACAGTCTTTTGTTTTTGATTTAAGGTTCTCAAGCGTGTGCGCGCCAGACTGATCAATGGCACTGACTGTGAACTTGATTGGTCCATCGCCATGGGGCTTCAGAATAGTTGGAGGAAGGGACTTCAAAAAGGCCCTAACTGTATCTAAGGTATTTGTCCAGACTCGCCCTGCTGCTGAACCTCTTCTCGCCTTATCAAACCATATCCTCTGTTTTTTGTCAAAACACGCACGGTAATGGCATGCCATGCAAAGTCAATTTCCTCCTCACTGCGTCCCTTTTCTTGTCTTTGTTTGCATCCACAGGCCGTCTCATACCTATTTCCTTGCCCGCCAAACCCATTCCGAATAGAATGGAAGTAGATTACATTAGAAGGAAACCACTGATTACAGTTACAGTGGAAGTTGAGGTGGGAGGTGAAGTTGTTCCTGGTCTGGAGTGCACACTTAAATGTGTTTTGAATACGGATATGTTTTTCTGTCAATGATGCACGTACCACATGTACCTGTAGTTGACGTAACATGACTGGTTCACAGACCAAGTTATTTATTTTTCTTCTTCTTTTTTTTTTTTTTTTGCAGAAATCTATGTCTGCATTCTTGGCACACGCAGCTCTGCCCGCTTAAAAGCGGGAATGAATTTTTTTCAAGATTATGTTCCCAGCAGGCCCACTAGTTGAAACGGGGCATTCTGATCAATATTTTGTTTGCGGAATAAGTGTTAATCCACTCGGTTTTTTTTAGCCGTCTCTGGGGGCGGCCATTTTGTCTTCTGTCGACCGAAGATGACATCACAACTGCTCACAAGGACCAATCACGGCTCAGATTCAGAGAACAGGTCAGCCGTGATTGGTCGTTGTGAGCAGTTGTGATGTCATTTTCGGCCGACAGAAGACAAAATGGCCGCCCCCAGACATGGCTAAAAACAAATGGATTAACACTTATTCCACAAACGCAAGATTAATCAGAATGCTCTGTTTCAACTAGTGGACTTGCATAGAAGATATTCTTGGGGAACATCCTGCTCCCACGGCGTTGCTTTTACCCACAATGCCCGGCAGCTCTTCAAGCACACAGAGTATAAATTTGGTAGAAACTTGTGACTGAGGTGATGCTTCCAACATTCCGAGTCTCCTTTGACTTCGAAAGCATGTATTTGCCAAACGTTTTTCGTGGCTTTACATAAGTATTGTGCTCTCATTGCATTTCGTTACCGCTGCCCAGTGGGCAAGAGCAGTGCGTTTGCTCGTCTCAAAATATCAAACGTCTCTTCTGAAGTCTCACGAAGTAGTCCGACTCGAAACGATTGGCAGCGTCCGGTTTTGGCTAATAGCCGGTCTTGCTAGTTATCCCCATTTACTTACAGTTTAGAATCTGTCGGGCAGTTGATTGATTTCTTGTTTCGGTTGGGCAAAGAATTGAGAATAACTTGTTCAACTGCCCGTAGTTGATGTTAATCCAGGCAGGTCCTGATCAGAAAAGGCAAAAGCGCCTTTGTGGGTCACCGCAGCAACACTTAATTGTCTCTTGAAGGGCCACGGGCGTGGCCTCTCTGCCCTCTTGCTTGGCTAAAGCGACTGACTGGCATTCTCTCTGCATGCGGACACTTTTCCTCCGGAGACTGAAAGCTCACACTGTCCAGCTCTTTTTATAGTGTTTCGCATTCCTTGTTTTCTTCCCTCTCCCTCTCTCCCTTTTTTTTTTTTTTTGATTACATTTTGCTGAAAATGTCGGTCCACAAATTTGACGAATCCTACGCTCAGGTCCTCGATCTTAGCTTTTGTCAGATAAATGTATGTGAGGCTTGAAAACAGAAACTGACGTTTGCTCCCTTTAAAGTGGAATCTCCACTGATGTGGCGGTGCGACAATGGCTTTGATGTTGAAGGAGTGTACAGTAGTTTGCAAAGGTCAAACCGTCAAGTCTGCCACACTAAGAACTTCTCCCAAAAGGATGTCGATCAATCGTTCTCCGCGTTAACTGACGTTGCATTTTTTTTATGCGCGCCGTCATCATGATGATACGGCCATTAGATGAGCCAGTAGCGTGTATCTTAATCATTTTTGTTTCCAAACTTGTCATTGCTTATCTTCTGTTCCTATTGTAAATTTTGTAAATATTGTAAATGGGGCCTCTGTTGATGAATACTTTTTTTTTTTTTTTTTTTTTTTTTTGTGTTTCTTTTCTCCCAACAGGTCAACGGAGGCAGCAAAGCGGAGCAAGCAGCTCTCAAACCAGGTGATGTCATCTTGGCCATCAATGGGGAAAATACTGCTGACATGCTAAATGCAGAAGCCCAGAACAAAATCAAGAACTCCAAGACCCAGCTGCAGCTGATGGTGGAGAGGTATGCGCCATGAATCAAAAGATTGCGATCTCCGCATTCTTGTGGTTGATTGATTTTTTTTTTTTTTTTTTTTTTTTTTTTTTTTTTTTTTTTTTTTTTTTTAGCATTTCAAATGCATGGATAATATGCAGTGGGATTCTTTTTTTTTTTTTTTTTCACTTCATAATGTCATCACCACAGTCAGTCCTTCCATGGTTTTGTGTTTTGGTTATCATGTAAACACTGCACAAACAAAACAAGTGATCGCAATCAAGGGGAAATACCAGTGTGAATTGGAGCCACATTGTTGTTTTCCCTGGGTGTCCAGCAAACGTGTTTGGAACCCCAACAAGGTTTCCTTTCAGTAAGTTCTGCTCTTGGCTGGAAATTTAGCGGAGGGTCTTCCCTTCATTCCATTTCTAGTCACCGTCTCCCCCGATCCTTCTCCAACATTGTCTTGCCTTCTTGTTGGTTCCAGCCAGACATTCAAAAGCTGTCACGCACATTTGCAGTGCTTTCACATGTCTCCTCCTTGGATGTCCAATGTCCATGTGAGTGCATTTTAAACCTGTGTGTCAGAAGACACACTCGTCTTACTCGTGGCATGCCCGGGACAATGCCATTGTTTGCGGTAGTCTGTAGCACAAACATTCAACTTTTAAGACATCGATGTCATTCTCTGAGTGATTTTTATAGTCGGTCTAAACTGCAGCTGAATAACTGCCAAGCGTGAGCGAATTGAGGCAAAATGTTAAAAATGCCCGACTATTTTAGCCACTGAATCAGTGACACCGCCGTTTGACCTGTGAGATCCCCCTTGACAGCAACACAGCAGGTGGGTGAGGCGTCTTCATTTGAAATTGGTGATTTTCTTTGCCCGCAACACAACTCTCTGAAACATACCGTCTCTGGGCTTTTTATTTTGAAGTCAATCCTGGAGTGTATTAATACCAAGGTTGTCATATAGATTGTGACTGTGTCACAAAAATAATATATTTTTGGGGAGACACTGTCACTCTTTCACTGCCATTGACGAATTTACTCGTCTTTTCACAGTACAGCCATTCAAACCCGGGAATTTATTAACATTTTTTTTCTATTCTGTTCAAACGCTAGGGTAAAAGAGAGTGAATGAGTTAAAGAGGTTGCTGCCCTTTTTGTTTGCACTTCCTAGGGTGTGTTCACAAGCCCATTTTTAAATGTATTGTTTGCGCTGAATTCTGGCAGATCTGGTTGTGTTGCAATAACCGTGAACGATTATTAAAACCGTTTACATTTTGCGTAGTGGAAAAATGGGCTGATTTGCATCGGCTTGAATTTTAACCACTGCTTCAAACGAAAAAATGATTTATATCGGGACCGGGAAACTTAACTCATTCATTGCCATTGATGAATTGACTTGTCTTTTCGCAGTCCAGCCATTCAATCCCAGGAATTTTTTTGTATTTTATTTTTTTTCAAACATTAGGATAAAAGACGGTCTGAAAATGTCTGGCGATCAATGAGTTAAATGCTGGAGAGGGCCACAATTTTTCTTGCACAAAAATGAGTGCAAGAAGTTCACCTTTTTTTCTGCTTTAGGCAGGTGCCCTTGATGACAGTTATAAAGACGTTACACGAGCCAAATGAGAGCTGATTTCTGTTGATAAAAATTCATAGAAAGTCACACTCAGTATTTTTGTGTTTACATACATTTACATTCATGTTTGTAATGGAGAGGACAGTGCTCATCACTGATGTAATCCATCCGATTGTCTGATGGCCACCACACACTGGCAAAGGTAAACGGGGGGGAAAAAGTGAGTAATTCTCAGTCATGCAGATCCCATTTCAAAGCACTGATTTTTATTTTATTTTTTTTCCTTTCTAGTCCTCTGGAGAAGTAATGTTTTTCAGCTTCTGTGCTTCTTCCTTGTCTTGTCATCGCTTTCCTACACACAGTATAGCAAGCCTGGGCAATGGGAGCTGCTGTGTTTCTGCGTGATTTACCACAGGCGTTCGAGCCTTCCTGTGTGCCTCATTACAGTGCCTCAGGCTTGACCAAGAGCCAGTCGTCCTCCAGCCCCGCAGCTAGGGGGGCACTGTGTGTGTCTGTTTGAATTGGACACTGAGCTGCCCATTTTCCCCCTTCAAAATTGAATCATCAAATTGCTTGCAGAATGTGTTTTCCTTTAAAGCGAAAGTGACTGCAGTAGTTGGAAAGAGGAGAGCAATCGGAGGAGTGTTTTCGAAAGAGTCAGATGCCAACAGACTTGTTTGAGCATTATCCTAAGCAGTCCGAAGATTTTCCATACTGTCATTTTAAACAATATATTCCCATCAGCGAGCGTTTGATATGAATTGACGCCCTTTTATTATTTTACTTTTTTTAGTCGGCAGTAATTGTTTCAACATTGATGTACTTAAAAACTGTTGGATTGAAAATAAAGGTAGCTTTTAAAGCCTAAAGCGCCTGGCTCAACAGCTCCCCGAAACCGTCGGTCGTCCTTGGAATTACCCTTGAAAACCTGAAGTTTTCCCAGAAATTCAACACCGACAAAATAATGAATATCTCAGCCCCTGTTGCAGACAGAAACATCATTCCAAAAGAATTTTAGACCTTAGACATGTGGCTTGCACACAGGCCCGAGTTTATTCATCTTTACTGTTTCAATTGGAGATGTAAAAATAAAGTGTCAGTGTAAGAGAAGCACTATTTTGAATGTAAAAAAAAATGGAGTGGTAATTACCATCCTCTATTCTGTTACAAAAACGTCAATATCGCCAACACATGTATATTGTGATTATATTGGCTAAGAAACCGAGAATTGGATTAAAAAATGACACCGACGTATCCGCTCTCCCGGCTTTAAAGGTAGAAAGACGCAACAGCGCTCTATTGGTCGGAACGCGGTTATGCGCTTCCGTTCTTAATGGGTTAAATCATATGTTACTCTTCGATTGATTACTGCTGTGGATTTTTGTCTCTCTAGGCCCGAACTTTCCAGTCCAAAGCAGACAAATGGCATCGGCACCCCTGAACAGCTTACTGGGCGCTTTCAGGTCAGGTTTATTTTTGTTCTGCGATCTGTCTGTTTGGAATTTTTTTATCTTGTAAACAATACTCTGATGTGTAACTCGATCTCCACAATCATTCACAAATCCGTTTGATTTACTGTTTCCTGCCATTACGATGAGTGAGTTTTGGTCAACTGATTTTGGTGCTGCTTTAGTCACTTCATTTCGGTCACATCGAGTACTGTTTTGACGTCGTTGCGGGTGCATAACAACTGTGAAATCCAAATGCAATGATGACCAATGAAATTACAGAATATTAATCCAATACTTACGCTCTGCCCTGCAACGGTATTTTTTTTTTTGTAGGAAGCAGTAATGGTAAGCAGAGACGAAAACCAGAACTATCGAGATTACAGCATATCCAGCCCTGCATCGCTGTCACCTGTGCCGTATTCACCACAACCTCCGGCCAGTCCTGATGGCAAGAGGGAGAGCTCGACAACCACCACCAACAAGAGGTAGTAGATCCCCTAATCCCAAATTTAATGTGTCCATGTATCTTAAAGCGCACTTGCGTCACCGTTGATGTATGGAGGTTGTGCTCAGAAAGCAGATTTTAAACCTGGTTCACGCGGCAAGATTTCAAAATTGTCGGCTGACTTCCAAACTCTGAGAGACTCCACACGTGACGAGAAAAACTCACGGGTATAACGGTTTTGAACGTACTACACGGCAAGGTCAACACATCACGCACCAACCGATTCATTCACGGATATTGTCACGTCCGACGCAAAATCTCTCAGGGCTGGGTAAAATTTTAAAATAGACGACAGGAATAAACGTAGTCCGAAACCCACGCATTTAATCCGTCTTTCGTCCGTAGTCCGTCTTTAGTCTATTTTTCGCCGCGAGGAACAATAGTCAGTTGTTGTTGTTGCTTGGGGGACAGATTTGAGTGAGGGACCAGACTGTCAACAGGCTTCCATGGCGCAGAGTCACTGTGAGTCACTCTTTCTGTTCAAATGTCGGCCAGTGGGCGGTGCGCTATTGAAATTTGCAGTCGGAATCACTGACGGAAGCTCGTTCAAAATCAGAGGCGCACCGGCAGATAGTTTACTATTATCCCCCCCCCCCCCCCCCCCCAGGCCCCTGAAAAAAAGGCGAATGATGGACAACGGAAGGGTACCCGCGCTGTACACGGATGACGAATGTTAATTGACAAATAATAACGCTCAATTTTTAGTAAAATTCTCAGCTCTGCTGAATAGCATTTATATTGCTTTTGAATGTTATGGGATTGGAGTGACTCTTCATGGTCAAGACGTCAGGCGCTACTAAGGGAAAAGAAAATGAGTCAAACTTTCTATTTTGACTACAAAATGTATGAAATTATGAATTGGTCGTTTTAATTGGTTTTGTTGCCAAGTGTCCACGGTTTAAGCAGGAGGTTAATGCCCTTTTGAGGTGGTTAGCAATGATTCACGGACTCCTCCGCAAATGGCGTAAATATTGTATTTATTTATTTTAAAAAATAAATCTGGAAATTAGGGTCCGGGTAAAGTAAGGCATTTTTAAATCTTGTGTGCAGGACAACTGGCGTTTAGAGAAGGTGAACTAATTGCTGTGCATTTGATCTCTCCGAATTCATAATTTTTTTTAACGTGGACTGAATTAATTGATCATGGTCAAAAAATGACAAGCAATCTAGGTATAATTATCCCGAAAGAATGTTGCTCGTCCGTCTATTTAAAGCTCCTTTGGCTGTATCCATCTGGCGCTAGTTGAGTCTTTGTGGAAAGTGTTGTTTGACAAGTTGAATAGGATTAAAAGTGGACAAAGTGCTCTCTTGACGCTGCAGCATCCAGTGTCAATCGGTATGAGGATAACAAAGTGGAGCCGCAAGCTTTGACTGTAGTGACAAAGGATATGCATCGGAAATCACATTCCTCCATTTGCAGTCGCTTTAACAAAAGCAGAATGTGGAACATTCACCACACTTATTGTATGCTGGCCATTGGTGGACTCCCCATGACCATTTTTATAGGTCACAGGTCAACTTTTTGAGCCCTTCCTTTTTTTCCGAACGCATTTAACTTTTATCATAATTAATTATGAGTATTTTCTCAAATGTTTGAGGTGGCCATGTGTATAAATACATTGAGGAGGGGGGGGGAAATGGTCACTTTGGTTACCATATTACTGGACAGCATACAAATATGAATACTCCAAACATTGACTTCGTAAACGACATTCTCGCTGTCATGCACTCTTCGTTTGCAAAATTTTATCCAAAAGTAAAAAATATGTACCCAAACATGAAATATCTTGTCCATATTTGTGTCTAAATGTTCAAGCACCCGTTTCTTTCCTTGTGTTATAGTGTCCAGCTGCGCTCATGGTCACCAGAGGAGAAGAGCTACAGACTGTCCAGGCCACTTTCACAGGTCGTTTTTTTTTTTTTTTTGTTGTCAACATTTTTGCGTCCCGTTTGAAGTTTTCTGTGTGCCCGGTGCGTCTTCCTCACAGCCAAAAGGCTCCTGGTTTGAATCTTTGCTCCGGCCTTTGTCTTTGGAGCTCGCCCTGAGTTTTCTCTCGGTACGCCGGCTTCCTCACGCATTCCAAACAACGTGCATGTTTGTCTGTATGCGCCCTGCGAATGACTCGCAGCCAATTCAGGATGTTCCCCACCTCGCACAAAGTCAGCTGTGATAGGCTCCATTTCACCCCTGACCCTCCACCGGATAAGTGGCAGATGATGAATGGATGGTTTGTTTTCAGTGATCCGAACATACCGTTTCATCCATTAAGGCAGGGCTGCCCATTACGTCGATCGCCAGCCTATCATCCGTCCTCACGTGCAAAAAAAGTTGACTTGTTTTATACGCGCCGAATGGAGCAAATGGGCGGATTGTTGTTGCTGCAAATCTGCTTGAGGCTGCCTATCAGCAGCTCCTGTCCGGACTATGCGTCCCTGGCCGATTCCATTCAGTGCAAGTCATCAGAGTAAGCTAATTACAAAACATTTTTTGTTGTTGTTGTATTGTGCAATATAGGTTGACGCAGTCACGCCAGTTTTGCATTTTTAGTAGGCGGCGGATCATTTTGACTCGGTCATGTCGCAAGTAGCTCTCAGGTTGAAAGAGTGTGGGCGGCCCGTCATTAAGGCGCGATATGAATCAAACGTTGACGTTTGTCCCCATCTTTGGCCTGATGCTGCGGTGCAAGTTTGTACAGTACATTGTGCTGGACATGCTCCCACTGTATTCTTGTCATCATAACATGTACATCAATCTCAGGCTTTTGTGTCTCTCTTGATTATCACTCTGAGATGCAATTATTTTGACTGCAATGGTCAAAAATTGGTCTAGGAGTGAAAGAAGTGTTTGAGAATGTCTTATTCTTGAACTGCAGCACATTGTGGATGATGCCAAACTGTCAATGTGTTATATGAGGACCTTACTGTCAATGACAGGATACAAAAACAGTTTTCACATTTTTAAAAACATTTTTTTAAAATATTTCACATACAAGCCAGGCGGCAGTTGGAAAATATTTGTCGTAAAATCAATGGCCCTAACTTTCGGTTGTTTGCAAGAAGAGCTTAAGCCGTCAAATATATTTGAAGGGGTTATCATGTGAATGCCAGCAAACAATGTTGTGCTTATTTACAGTTCCAGCTACGAACCCAAAACGGGCGTCCGCTGAGCCTTCAGTGAGCTTTGGAGGGAACATGTTGTGGGAAAGTTCATTGTAAATGATTTCAGCTATGTGCGCATGCTTGGCTTCGCCAAAGACTGAACATGCGAGACGACGGAGCAGGAAAAACATACACAAGACCCCTTGTAATGGCCGAATGCATTCCAGAGCTTTTTATAACTCTTGTGGACACTTCATAAAGTTAGATAAATATGCCCGGGTTTGGACTTCAAAACATTTGCCTGTTCCCTCCAGGAGGCTTGAGGCTAAGAAGGTTGGTCTGAAAAATGTGTTCCCGAGTTGGAGCGCTTGCTTTGTTTTCGACGAACGAAACGGGATCCTGACGCGGCAGCCGCTTTCGCGCGCCGCAAGTCGGCCCATCGGGGAGTAGAGGCGAGATTTATTTGCTGGAGCCTTCCGCAGAGAAGTTGCTAAAGTGCGTGTTACAACAGCGGTTGGGTGTGTCCCAATAAGATAACGAGGCGCAGCGTGACGGTGACAATTCCCGCTTTAGTGCCTTTCACACACGGGACGGAAAGTTGCCAAAATGCGGGCTTAGATGGCCGGCTCGAAAGAGGTCTACTGCCACTTGTGTTGTAGCAGTGCCCGGTCAGAAAGTAACGACACGTTAGAAATCACAATACGGAATCCCTCCTGATATCACGTTTGACACAAGTGCGAAGCCTTGAGGCTTCGTCCGGACATTCAAGTGGATTTAGGACATTCACGACTTAACATGTCCATGCGGTTACTTGAATCTGGGCACGGTTGAAACAAGTGAGATAAGTGATATTCGCTCACCGTCGATGCCCGAGGCGACGCTTTGAAACGGAGCTGACCGGGGTTAAGGCTAGCGGAAGAGAATGGACTTTTGCAAGGCAGGAATTTTAACAAGGCGATATAAAGGACCGGTGGCTTTTTAAGTCGTCGCTAATAGCCATTCACTGCTCCGATTGAGGAGTTGATACCATTAGGAAAACGAAGCTGTGTGCGTCGATTTAATGCGATCGGTGTCAGGCGTGGTTCTGACTAGGCAGAGTCCTTGGTGGCATTAGTACTGGTTGCTTGTGTTTGACTTTAACTCGACTTGGATGCCATGATGAAATGTCTTCAAGCTGTAGTTGACCTCCATTTGAATGAAGTCACAATGCATTTCCTTTTGAAAGTTTCTCAATCTACTCTCGTAACAAAATTCTCAACCGGCTGACTCGCACTCCGTTCCACTCAGCCTGTTGGAATGAACTCGAACAAGCTCACGTTTGTCATTTATTTATAGCTCCACCTGGTCATATTTGTAATTGTTGTTTCACTTGGCTTAAATCACCACTTCCCTCTTTGAACTTGAGTTGGTTGCTTTGACAGAAACAAAGAGTCAATAGATCATAGTTGGCATCTATTTTTTTTTTTCCGTCTCGTTTGTAACCCGAGTCAAATTGTGACTTTGCCAGAATTGTACAATCGATGAGTCCCAGTTTTGAGCTGACCTGCGATTTGAGATTTTTGCCTCGTGCAGCACGCGTTTGCGTCCGCAAGCCGATTTATGAAATGCGATTTCTGAGCGCCGACTGCGCTCGACGGCTTCAGTGTCTACTATCATTTCGCCGGGTGGATGACTTGCGGGCTTTTGGCTGACCCTTTTCCATGAATGTTGTCAAGCGAGGTTTTAAAACGATCAGCGTCCCGCTGCAGCGCTGTGATTAGCGAGTTGAATTCTTTCAGAGCGCCCCGTGGGGAACTGGCCGGCAAGAGGCCTGCCTTGGCTGCCCTGTGTATTATGCTGCTTGGGCTGGCAGGAACACTGCGGCTCAGTAAATGTGAGTTGTGGAGAGCTCCCTGACAGGGACCTCTGTCCCGACGGAGAGGTGAGCGCCACTACCGGATCAGGTGACCGGCCCGTTCTGAAAAGTGCTTCAAAGGCTTTTCCACACTTCTCTTTGGGTCCCTCAAGTGAGCAAAGTGGGATGTGCGCAACAGGATCCCCCGTTTTCCAGGGTGTCGGGTATCCTGGGAAAATTCAGTGTACAATTGAGGCTGCGATGGTCCGGGCTGTGTACGACCGCTGCTGGTTTTCCCGATGCATTACAAGGCTCGTCCTTGTGTGACCAGAGCCGGGAGGAAGAGGGGGGCGGTTGCGGAAACCGAGCAGTCCGCCCGCTTTGCCAAACCGTACCAATTTGCGACGTCAAAGACGTTGCTGGAGTGAAGAAGTGCTCTTTGTGCCCGAGAGCGAACATTTGCATACATAAACACAAGTTGTTTATAGGTAAAGATTTGGATTGCAAGGAGGGGGCAGGACAAGATCAACTTTTGCTTCCGTCTCGAGATGGTGATCCACTTTATTCGTTACTTTTTTTTTTTTTTTTTTTTTTGTGTTCTGATTGAGAGTTTGGAGAGCCTGTTGTGAGTTATGGAGCAGGGTCTTTTCCTCAAGTGTCCATCTATTTTGTTATGCAAGTGCATATTTTTTCAGAAAGTCTTCAGTGTCACTCCCTGTCCCCTTTTAGGTAACGTGATGATAATATAACTCCGTACCAATACAATTACCATTATCACCTTTGTAATGATGCGTAGCTTAGCTCGCACTCTGGAATGAAGGAACGCGTGTTCAGTTTTTTTGGAGTGAGACTGCCGATTTGGCAGCCTCGCGCTGCCTAAGCCGAGCCAGTGTCATAATTTGAGCTGGCAGTGGCCACGTTGAAGGGATGTTTTCTTCCTCTGTGCACAGTGAGCCCTGTGACTGGACTGCGTAAGGCCTTTTCACACGGACTTGTAGCCTGTAGCCTTAAAAGATGGGGAGCCACTGTAGCCTCTGCAGGCAGCGTGCGTCTCCTCTCCCCAAACCCCAGCAATTGATCGGCCTGTCTCGTTCATTTGAATGTTTTGCTCTCGAGCAGGAAAACTGTGGAGCTTGGCATTTGCTCCCACTGCGCAGCCCGTGGCACGCTCATGGGGGCACTGGCCCTGCAAGTCTTGTGCGGGGGCGTTGGCTGGAGGAGATGTGGATGATAAACGCTGTACATTCAAACTTTCATTAGTACTAGTGTTTGGCCTAGTAAGTTGGCCGTACCTCATTGTTGTTCATCATTCACATTGTGTGGTGAGACGGTGGATGAACAGATATTGCACTTTTTTGATGGCAACGCCAACTATCCCAAAAATAAATCTTCCTCGGCATCTGTACTGCGCGGTGCCGGTCCATGCCCTGTAATTGAATCCGCAGCGTGGTAATGATGATGCCGAGCGGCTTGCTTGGATTGCTTGGAGCCAGACCAAAGGCCCCTCCGCTGCATGGCACCCGTCCCCGGCATGTCCGTAGGCCGTGATCGGAAACAGCTGCTCTCACTACAGTTTGCCATTTCCTGTTTTTGGTTCTTGAGCTGGTCAATAATCAGAGACTTGGTTTGCTTTTGAATCCAAATCATTACCACCTGCTCTCAAATGAAATTGTATGCCATACCGCATTATGTCATAATGTATTCTGTTTATTTTAGGGCAGTCAAAGTTAAAGCATTAACTATGGAGATTAATTCAAATTTGATAATGCACAAAAAAAAAAAATGAACTCGGTTAACTCAGTTTAAGGGCGGCGCGGCGGGCGACCGGTTAGCACGGCCGCCTCACAGTTCAGAGGCCGTGGGTTCGATGCCGGCCCCGGCCTCCCTGTGTGGAGTTTGCATGTTCTCCCCGTGCCTGCTTAAGTTTTCTCCGGGTACTCCGGTTTTCTCCCACATTCCAAAAACATGCACGGTAGGCTTGATTGGACACTCCAAATTGCCCCTCGGTGTGTTTGTGAGTGCAAATGTTTGTTTGTCTCTGTGTGCTCTGCCATTTGGCTGGCAACCGATTCGGGGTGTCCCCCGCCTACTGCCCGAAGACAGCTGGGATAGGCTCCAGCACGTTCGCGACCCTTGTCAGGAGAAGCGCTTTGGATAATGGATGGGTGGAACTCATTTTAATTTACTTCCTGTAGCAGCTGACCTCTGCTCACTGTGCAGCCAAACTTGGAGGAGAGTCACAAAGTCGCAAAGACGGACGCTTACGTAGTTTTACTTTAAAAAGTTGCTCATTGGGGAAATCCAAAATAATTTGCACCCTTTGAAAAGCCAAATTCAGATACCATATTAGTTGTACGTCTTTAGTGTATCGTTCAACTGTTGTGTTTTATACAATACGATACAATACAACTTTATTTTTACAGCGCATTTTTATAACAGCCACCGCTGTAACAAAGCCCTTTACATTACAACAACAAAACAGCAATAACAAGTGAAAGAAAGAAATTAAAACACAAAATACTACGTACAATAAACACTCAGCCACTATTAAATTAATTGTCGATGATTTTGATCGTTGACCTAGTCGTGACTAGTTGACTAATCTTGGCCGCCCTACTTCAGACCATTTTTTTTCCCTTTGTATATTAATCATTTTAATGTTGGTACCAAAAGTAGTCTAATTTATCTACAGTATATGCGTAACAGTAACAGAACTTTTAACCAAATTGAAGCCTTAATTAGCACTTAACACAAAAATCTGTTCACTTATAAGGCCTTTCTTCATAATCGTACTTCTTATTTAACAAATTAGCTCGGCTTTGTTATTCAGTCATTCAGATCCTCAAAGGTGCCAAACTCAAGGCCCGGGGGCCAGCTCCGGCCCGCCAAATAATTTTATGTGGCCCGCGAAGGCAAATCATGTCGACGTCATGTTGCTTGCTAAAATACCAAAATTGCAGATTCTCCTCAATTTTCACAACATTGAGCAATTGCAAGCATTTTTTTGTTGCATTCCCCCCTTTCAAAAGAACTTGGGAAAATAGTTGAACCAACTGGATTGCGTTGTGTATATGATTAACAGTTTTAGGTGGACATCTTTTTTTTTTTGGTTTACATTTACACCTTGCTTTTACAATAGATCGTTGCTTTATTTGTAATCGAGACATAATTGGAAAAGAGTGGCCCACTGAACAAATGAAGGTTTCCAATCGTACTGCCGGATGGACTACGCCGTTTTTTTGCCAGTAATTCACTCATTTGGGAAGTCGGTGCTTGTGCTTAAGTGTTCTGTCATACGCTGAGCATATCCTGGGACTAAATCCGCAGCATAAAATCATCATAGGTTCTGAATGCACTTCTGTTAAGCACCCCAACTTTATCCTGCAGTCATTGGCGGAAACCAAAAAGCGTCTGGCAGCCCGACGCGCCCATGCTCGTGTGCGTACGAGCTGGGCGCATTCGTGCGCACACGCAAGATTGATGATGCACGGATGGTGGTATGTTGCATTGCAGGTCTGAGATCATGCATATTTGATTGATGCACAATGGGCCAAGCAATGATTTTTTTTTTTTTTTTTTTTTTTTTTTTTTTTACCCCCAAGCGGTTTACTGAGTCTAATCTAAAGTACTAACTAGCTGTACTCCGTTCACTGCAATTAAAGCCTTCAGAGGCCATTGGTTTGTTTTTCTTCTCATTCTTTTTGTTTTTGCTACACTGAGCTGCATTCCTCTTGAGTCTCATAGATCACTGTTGGGATTTTCACTGAGAAGGGGGGGGAACAAAGAAACAAACGGCTGCCGGCCGAGAGCACGAAGATTCGTACTAAGCAGCCAGACGGTTACATAACGTACGATTTGTTTGCATTAGTGAGGACTCGTCTGGTTTCATCGGGTCTTCCTGAAGGGATGCATGCCTAAAGCATGCGTGTCTGTCGGGTATACGCAGGCCCTTCGGGGGCTCACAGCAGGGGAGCGCATGGG
Organism: Filicampus tigris; assembly: GCF_054856515.1. Taxonomy (NCBI): domain Eukaryota; kingdom Metazoa; phylum Chordata; class Actinopteri; order Syngnathiformes; family Syngnathidae; genus Filicampus; species Filicampus tigris. The sequence continues at coordinate 2,139,864 of NC_141221.1, forward strand.
TGCCTCGACATTATTGTACTTTTGCTTGATGGAGTAAGTGGTCTCACTTTATGAGCCTGCAGTTATTTTGTTGGGATTATCCGGGGAGGAATCTCAGGGAGATGCCTCCGTCATCGTTTTTAGTCGAGGCTTCGCGGCACTTCACCCCACCAACTAATTTGCGCTCTCACAAACAGGAAAAGAAGAGAGAAAAGTGCTCTCGATTTGAGAATCGAAACATTGTTGAAAGAGTTGTTGGGTTGAAAGCGGGTGGGCGCATTGAACACGCACTCCCACCGTCTTAAATTGATGCGTGGAAATCTTGAAGGTGAAATCGCCACCCTCTTTTTTTTTTAACATGTCAGCTGTTGAAGGTTGACAAGGGAATTTACGATAGGTAGTCATATGAAAGCTGCACTTGTTAGTTGCTCGTTGTTCGTTTTTAAAAAAGTGGCTTTCCATTCCTGTGGGCAAGGATCTGGAAACGGTTTTGAAAATAAAATTTGCATCGAGTCTAAATGTGACTGCAGTGGACTAATCATAGACAAATGAGGTCAACAGATTTTGTGGTTGAGAATTTTATTTGTTGGACTTCCTGCAAGTGTCAGTCGTGAGTTGTGTGCCATGCAAAGTTTTAGCGCAAGCGTGCTGGCTGTCAACTCGCTCATGAAGTCGCTGATGCCATAATTATGGCTTAATCAGTCAACCTTTGCTCATGTAACTCTGTAGGTGATTGTTGTTGTTTTTTTGCTTTTACAGCTACAATAAAATGAAAAAAAAAGAAAAAAAAACATTTCGCCTCAGCTCAGCTGTTTTGAGTGTCTTTTGTCTCGACGCCCTGCGGCGCCCTCTTCTGTCCAAATGACATGAAGGGAAAAAAAAAAACTTGAGAGGTGCGACTCGTCCAATATTCCTTATAAGTGCAACTTCTGATCTGTGAAAGTGGACATTTGCTCAAGCATTGCAACTAATTGTGAGTTTATAAAAACTCAAAGCTAAAAACGGGTGGATTTTGCTCCTTAATAATAATCCGAAGGTCGTGTTTAGACGAGTGCGGCTGCATAGAACGTAGTCTGATAAAGAACATATTTGGGTCGACTTCCCCTATAAGACCGTCAAGGTGTTTTGGTAATTCAATTTTGTTCCGTTTCTTTTTTTTTTTTTCCTGAGGTAATGAAGTGATTGTTCACCAAGTAGACATTTGTGGCCAGAAGCTCTTTGTCACGGATAACTGTTACTTGATTTTTAGCTGCTGCCTAACACTCTTGACTGCTTCTTGTTGACAGGACTTCTCTCCTTCAGACTACCGAAACAGTTCTTTGTCCAGCAGAACCCCGACCCCACCGGGACGCTACTCACCTCATAGCGCCCTTGATCAGGACATGTCTCCTCATCGCAGGTAATCACCGTTTACATTGTACCTGCTTTTGGCTGTGCGATGCATTGACCATTATTCTCAGGCGAATCTATAGTCCAGTTGATTTCAAGTCAGTTCACTTCAGCTCCGAATGCGGACCAAACTCTGACATTGGTGGTACAGTGACCCAACAGCCTGGATGAAGAAGGCATTCGGTACACCTAAAGAAGGGACACGGTCAGACAACTATTTCCGCACAAGGCTTTTTTTTTTCATTGCTTTATTTCGAACATATTAGAAAATAATACATAAAAATAAAATAAGAAGAAAAAAAAAACAACAAAAAGGAGTGCCATTTAAGTGCATACAAAAAGACAGACATACATTACATGTAAGAAGAAGTATACTTTTTCATTCGACATCCAACTGTGAACTGTAGTCACAATAACTCCCAATGAACGTGTTGCAGTGTATTAGCACCCTCAAGTGGTGCAGAGTTGACACTGCAGGCAAACTTTGGCCACTTGAATCAGCATTGCCTTGCCCACTGACCCACTTTCGTGAGCTCCGGCTCGGCCGCAAGGTTAGTTTAACACGCATTGCAAGTTACAATGTGGTATACATTGGCTCAGTGCTCAACAATAAAAGTATTAGTCACATACTCATTTGTATTTTATGACGGCAAAGAATTTTCAAAGTTGCCTGGAATCCGGGTAACCAGAAATGGCGACCTTTCTCTGCTGCACGCGCTGACGCCACTGATACTTCCGCGCATGGAAGCGGTTACTTAGTCTCAGGAATTCTTTTGTAATGCATGTAATTATAAATATTATAATTACGCGTGCGCAAGGTATATTACAAATTCACGGCTTGTAATCTAAAACGCCAAATCTGCAGCCATATTGTTTTCAAACGGGTGCGGTAGCAACAGATGTATGATATATGATATGATAACGGCTTTTAAATGGCGGCGCTTGCCATGCTCTGTGATTCATGAAAATCGTTTTTACCAGCACTTCTCGAAACTATGTGAGGCTCGGCTCTGCTCCGACTATATAAATAATGAAGTAACACGAAAGTCCACGACACCAAAACGTGTGGAACATAATAATCCGTCCTTAGTTCTTTGGAGGAATTATGTCCAAACCACCACTTTATCAAATGTACCTTTGTAACATTAAATATCATATTGGAATGAAAGTACACTTTTTTTTTTCCACAAGCACTTGGTACTGTTAAACATATATGCAATCTGACAATTTATTTTTTTTCCCCCTAAATCTTACGCACAATCCCCCCCCTTGATTTTGGAGGCTTCGGTGTTTGCAGATTTTCCACATACAGCATTTGTTGACCTCAAACAACGAGGCTATGGATTGATTCACATGTTTTTTTTTTTTGCCTTTTGAAGACTACTGGAAAATTGATCTGCAAAGTCCTTAATGAAAAAGTGCTTAAGTTTGGCCATGAAAAAGGTGTACGAACCCCGTGGAGCGTTTTCTCCAGCGGCCCATTCCAGTTTTGCATAATTGCTCTCATCGCTAATCGTTCATTTAAAAGAGTTTTTAATGTTTCCCATGTCCGGAATCCCTCTGGCTTGAAATCAAATGCACAGATATTCCTTTTGTATCATTGTCGATTGCGCCCTAGTTTCAAAGGCCCGTGTTGAAATCGCAAACGGGCTGTCCGACTAATAGTTTTCCTCACTATATTCCGATAGCTCTGACGTGACTCGTTTTCAGTGTGCTGGTGCTGACCGTTGTGTTGCTCAACCAAATGTCTTGTCAGAAAACAAATAGAGCTTGAGAAGAAACTTTGTCACTTCTGCTCTCTTTTGTGACCATCGTTTCTTGTCTTTACACAATGGAGCAGGATGGACTTTTGCCCCGGTTGGGTAACCACAGTTGATGTGTCAACAAATGCAGTCATATGCAAACATCCAATGAAAACGCCCCCCCCCCCCCCCCCAAAAAAAATCAGATCTCCCCTAATTGGCCTCCAGTTTGAAGCCCCTCTCGGTTTCCCCTTAGCCAATCACGCCCACTTTGACGCCATTCACCCGCCCATTTGTGCATGGCGGCCAATGAGTTGCAGACTAGAGACACACCTTTCAGTCCAACTTTTGTTTTTCAGTCGTGTCCGCTTTAGAAACTCGAGGTGTCAGCTTTGCATCTGGCTGTGTGTGCGTGCGTGTGTGTGTTTGTGTGCGCTGCAATGTTCTTTTATGCATGATACGTCACCGGGAATGCGTCTTGTTGTTGTGTAGCTTTTGCTCTCTCCAAGGTGAGTGCCACCATTTCAAGTTTTCTCTTTTAGTTTATGGAGAGGTTGTCACCTAAAGATCATTTGAGGCGGCTGCTTTAAGAGACGTTTACCTGCACTATTCATAGTTTTATCAGCACTCCCCAAAGTGTGATGTTGAACTGCCTGTGCAGGATGAGTGCATGAAAACACGCTGCCCTCAAACTTCAACCGTTGGCCACATTTCAATCTGACGTTTTTTGTTTTTTTTTGCCCAAGCCATGTCTTTGACGCATTCCTGCCTTGTCCTGCTTCTGGCCGCGACGCCATCCGCTGGCATTTGGTTTGCTCCCACCCGACCAATAGTTTGCGTTTGCTCCGAGATTGCATGTCCGAGGGGACGGCGACGGACGCAGGAAAGGAAACGGAGTTGCTGAGGGTGGAGCCCAGCGAGCGCGCGCAGAACTTGGCGTTTGGGCCGGCGTGGTCTGTTTTTGATTTGGGCCGTGTTCCGGGATACCGAGCAAAAAAAGCGTCTGAGCCTTCGCTTTGTTTGGCGCCGTTTTTGTTGTCTTGTCCAGTTGCCATCTCTGGTTTCAGCCACATTCATCTTGTAGGAACAACATGCGCGCGCGCGCACACTACACAACATGTGATGTCTGGCGTCGGTTCGTAGTTTGTAAAGCGTTAGTTTGACGCTCCAATCTCACCTCCTTGTGTCCACAACTTCGTCGATGAACTTAAACTCCATACGCTTCCTTTGGCAACTAAATCGATCATAGAAAACCAAGAACTAGGCGTATGTAAAAATAACCACGATATAAAGGGGGGGGGGGGGTTTAAGAGAATGAGATTGAGAAAGATATATAGAGAGTGAGGTCAAAAAACTGTGTGGCTCTATTGCGTGTTGCCTGACCGGCCGCATCAGGAACTTAAATAGGTACACTTAAATGCGATTTTTTTTTTTTTTCAACTTGTTTACAACAAAAAGTCTCCGATTAGAATAAACATCAATAATTGCTTATTCAAATAATGATTTAACTTAGATCAAATTTAGGCTCCTACATCTGGCCTTGTACATTCAGACTTCGTTGTGGACGAGCGATTCCCCTTTTTCGCATCATCCTTTAGAGAATCAGGCTTCCGCTCGATTCCTTTCTTTTTTTTTTTGTACTGGCCTTTGCGCTTCTGTCAATCCTTCAAATGTTTCGCTGAGCTTGTTTGTCGTATCGGACCTTTTTGAAACGAAGTTTGCACCGGACAAAACAAACAAACGAGCGCCTCTGCTTATTTAAGGGATCTTATTCATTCGATGGTTCTCATCGCGCAGCCGGCTCGACCGGTGGACCCGGTTCCTAGTGGCAGCCGTCCCTGGCCGGCTCACTCCCCACACACACACACACACACACACACACTTGCCTTTCGGTTGAGATTTCAACTCATGTTTTTTGGGGGGGGGGGTGCGTTCATGTCAAGCGCGCAAGTGCCAGCAAATGTGTTTTTCTTTTCCCCACCGCACCGGGAACAAAGAACGCGCTCGTAAACAGCGCTACTGTTCACGTGGCTTGGCCTTCCTTAATGAGCTGCCATGTGCGCCTGAAAGCTTACTCGCACCCCTGCTGTGCGCTGACTAGGCGCAAGTAACCGCACAGAGGCGCTGTGATCGCTTGGAATGGCCTGCGTGCGTGCGTGCGTGCGTGCAGGCAGGCAGGGAGGCCGGCCTCCCGCTTTGTGCGTGTTTGTGCGCTGCAGCCCGTGTTGAAAATGATGTCGTCTCAAGCCTGTGGCGTGCACTTTAGACTGGATGCGGAGAGGTCAAAGTTCCAAAGCCAGCTGTTGCCCCTTTCTTCATCTCCTCTGCATTCCATACACGCAACTACTCACGAAAATATATATATATTTTTTTTTTTTTTAACCAATCTTATCTTGCAGTGCTGGTATTGTTGGTGGATGTGAATTATTAATAGTGATTTTTTTTTTTTTTTTAAATACCGTAAACTCTCTTTATATCTAGGGGCATTGCCACCAGGAAACGTTTCCCCAGATGACAAATATCATTTTCCGATTCTTAGTGCTGCAGGCAGGAAGGCCATCACAAAGAGGTGCTTAAAACCAGACAGGCCTGCGATAGATGAATTTTGACAATTTGGTTTTTCTCTTTAGTGTTCTTTTGTCGACACTTAAGAATGCACCCCAGGGTTCTTGTTCCAGTGAGTTTTTAATTACTATAAAATGTTGTTTTAACAAGATGGTGGAAGGACAGAATAGTCATTGCTGAGAAATGAAGGTACTGTGAGTTAACAATTGTGTGGACACGGCTGGAATGTACCGCGCTATGCATGATTATTGTGGAAAAGAAATTGCTGAACATGTGAACCATGAAAACGTCTAATAAAAAAAATTGGAGAAAAAAATTTATATATATATATCGTAAACTAATAGTGTTTTTTTTTTTTTTTTTTTTTTAAAAACACCAGTTCAAGCTCCGAAGCAGCCATGCAGAAGTTTGACAGGGACTCCGAGGTGTACAAAATGATCCAGGAGAATAAGGAGACTCGCACAGCACCTCGTCAGTCCAACACCTTCAAAATGCTGCAAGAGGTTCTGGAGGCCGACGAGAAAGGTTGGAACGACACCGCTTGAACCAAAGTATACTTTGTTTTTAAAAGCAAACCTTGTCTGCAACGGTTACTGCGAACATGATGAAGAGCAGTGGACGGTTGAAACTTGATGTTCGCAAGCTGATGCGAAAGCAGTGACTAAACACGCAGGCGAGCGATGGAGCGGGTCTGACGGCGTGCGTGGTTTACATCAGCACGGCCTGGAAGCACTTCAGTCGCTTTGTCCAACGCGAGGAGATTTACGTCACTTGTTGAAGCTGCTTGTTGGCATCTTCTCATTTTCAAAAATCCCTTTTCCCCAAATGTATCGTGCAACTTATACTTCCACATGGACGGACGGCAACATCTGCGCAGCTTTGAGGAGACAAACTCACCGGAGTTTAATTTACTCCGTGAACAGCAGATGGTGGAATGCTTGTGGAGGCCAATGAATTTTTGGATGAATAACATTCTTTTATGACATGAAAAAAATGACCTGCAAAACAAAGTGTGCCACTACGAGTGAAAGACACAAATGAGCGTCAATGGCAGTGAGCGCATCGCTGTCCACTTTCGGCATTGGCGCCTCTCACTGTGTGTGTTATTCCAGAGGCAGCATTGAAGTTCCCGGGAAAGTTAGCGCCCAACGTTCCCAAACCAAGCGCACCCGTGGGAGGAGTCAGCAAATACCACACCTGTGAGAAGTGTGGCACCAGCATTGTGTAAGGTCACATTTTCTCTCCTTAACTTTATTGAAAGACCAAGAACTGCAATCACAGTTATTTATTTATTTTTTTAAAGACAAAGTCAACCCAAACATTTTTTTTTCAAAAATAAATAAAATATATAAAATATAAAATAAAATAAAATATTGCGTTTGTGGAATATAAGAAATCTACCCTGTTTTTAGCTTACTCAGGGGCGGCCATTTTGTCACGTCTGTCGACTGAAAATGACATCACAGTTGCTCAGGTAACGACCAATCACAGCTCAGCTGTTTTCTGAAGCTGAGCCGTGATTGGCCGTTACCTGTGCAACTGTGATGTCATTTTCAGTCGACGGAAGTGACAAAATGGCCGCCCCCGGAGATGGCTAAAAACGGGTGGATTAACTCTTATTCCACAAACGCAATATTGATCAGAATGCCTTGTTTCAACTCCTGGGAACATATTCTTGAAAAAAAAAAATGTTTGGCTTGACTTCCCCTTGAAGTCAAACCCACAACCACAATGACCGAATTGTAAATAAAACCATAGTTTTATATTTTGAAATAGGGCTGGGTTATCAATCAATTTTATTGATTATTTCAAATTTCTCGTGCAAGACTTTTTAATTTTTTTTTTTTTTTTAAATTGATTTATGTTTGGCTTATGTACTTCAAAGTGTGTACTCGCTGACATTAAATGCTTGTGCTGACAAAAATTATGCAAATAAATTTATAAAAGAAGCACTAAGCAACAGTCCCCATACTGAAAATGCAATCAGCCCCCCCCCCCCCCCCCAATATGACAAGAAAGCAAGAAAGTATCTCGAAAGGAAGGCAATCATGGAGTCAATTGTGCTCAACATGTCCGAAGATTTATACTGTGTGTTGCAAAAGTTGTGATTTCTCCCCATGTTGGGAGCTTTTGACCCGCGTTAAGTAGTGCTACAAATATTTTGCAGGTGTCGCCTTTCCTCACCTGTCCAACTCTGAATGAGAAAAGAGCACAAGAGAGCTGCGGGGGAACAGAGTTGTTATTATTGCAGTGTTGATGGCTCATTTTCTGTTAAATTATTGAACATTTGATGTGCTTATTTTGACGAAAAGTTACATTTTGCCAAGGGCAAGTGCTCATTTTCATATCTAAAGAAAAAAAACAAAACTATTTTTCTGAGCTTCCTGTAATTGTTGATGCTGGTATGTGGGGGGGGGGAAGGTTTTATGCTTGTTTGATATCAGGAGGACTACAATTAATCCCGGGGAAGGGGCAGGGAGACAATTTTTTTTTTTAGCACTTGTTTCTAATATCGTTGTTTGTGGGAAAAACAATTATAATCATGAATTGGGTATTTTATTTCCATGCCACTCGGCCCAGCCCTATTCTGTCGCAAACGCTCGCTGACTATGTGAAGGCCACGGATGCCACCGAAAATGTCTTTGTCGTCACCGTTGGACTAGGTGAAAACGTATCTCACATCCGGAGACGTTCGATGTCGCGCAATGCTTTTGCCACACGGTGCTGTCCACTGACTCCGCCCACTCATCTTCCCCACTCGCAGCACACAGGCCGTGCGCATCGCGGACGACCGCTTCCGCCACCCCGAGTGCTACACGTGCACAGACTGCGGCCTGAACCTCCGCATGAGGGGTCACTTCTGGGTGGGCGACGTGATGTACTGTGAGAAACACGCCAAGCAGCGCTACCGAGGTCCGGCCGGCTCGCCGCCATCCAGCGTGTCCCCTCGCCACTGAGCCGCACCCCCGCTGGCCGCCTGACACCCACCCCCGCCTCATCGGACCCCCTGACGGACAATGGGCACGTGGGACGGGGTCAACAACCTGGCACGAATGTTCTTTTCTCACACATTTAACGGCGTTTTGGCGATACTGCATTAGCCCGCACTTGACTTTCTTTTCCGACAATTTGGGGAGGTTTTGCGTGTGGCCCGCGGCCACTGTTGATTGTTAGCTCTACAAATACACCCTCCGTGAGTCCATGTTTGACGCATGTGCTGAGGTGACTGTACCACAACAGCCAAACTTTAACATTGCCACGACTCTTTTTACTCTACAAGATCTGGGTAATTCATTCATAAAACAATAGTTTGCTTAATTACAAAGGGACCAAATCTGACCGGCACTGCATGCCACGCAGTCAGTATGCAATGTGTGCTTGCACGTTTGTGTGTGTGCGCGTGTGCACGTGAATGAGAGGGTGAGAAATAAGTGCTACGTTGATGATTGCAGACTTGAATGATTTTGATTTTTTTTTTTTTTTTTTTTTTTTTCTCGCTTAGTCAGCAGCATTGTCTACATCTCTTTGTTTATGGAATTTAATAGGAGACAACAAAAATATGTATTTGCTGACTTCTTTTGCTGTTGCGTTGCTAATGAGGGATTATTAATTCTTTCCATATACAAAGATTTTGGATGTTTGTGTGATTGAACTGTATTCTATTATATATATATATATATATATAATACAAACACACAATTTTCAATGCATAATGTATGCACAAGGCAGAGTGAAAATAAGTGATAAGTGAACTCTGCATGTGGCACTAAATAAGTAACTTGAACCTTCTTGTGTGGTGTGTGCGAAATTTTTTATTTGCTCCAACACATAGTCGACTTTGTGGCCCAACATGCTTGTGGAACATAGTAACTTTGTTTTTGTCCCCCCCCCTCTTAATTCTGGAGCTAATTGATGTGGCTCTTGATATGTTGGTTAAATCCCAGGTCTGCAAAATGTATTTAACAGACTGCTGGCAGTACTAGCTTGTTGCCGAGTTTCAACTCAATCTTTTCCGGCTGTACCGTGACAAGTTAACCACAAGAGGTCAGCATTGGGTAATTTGCAACTTGATGTGCACGTACGGTATATGGTATTCATTATTTATAACTTTGGGATTAAAAGTGCATCGTGTCTTCCAGGAAGATGTTTCTTTTAAATACATGAAAGCAATCATTTTGACATGTATGATCCTACCTTAAAAGCTAATTGCTTAATCGTTTTTCTCCGTGGGTTCGGCTCATTTCTTGAAACAGAAAATGACTTTCTTAAAAACTAAAGATCATTTGCCCAAGCTGTCTGACAGTTCTGCGCAATAATACAGCTCATTAGCAAAAGGTTGCAAACGCCACACATGCTTGGAGTCAGTACGACCAAAATCCTTCTCATTGCGTGCTTTTGCCAAAAGTTATCTGGACGGTTTCAGCGCAACAACATGGCTCACCGGCAAATGCTCATATCTCTCCCCAAAAAAGGTTTACCAATGTGTCCAAACTAAATTCCTTTCTCAAATAGTCAGCGTTCCCAAAAATGCAGAATCCCTTTGGCATTGTCTAGCTAAGGGAATACATTGATGTATAAAACTGAAAGAAAAGGGGGAGAAAAGAACTTCCCAGCTGAAAACAAAACACGTATGAGCAGCCTCCAAAGTTTGACGTCACACACGCTGCACTCATACTGCCAAGGAACTTGTAGCCATGTTTATTCACACACAACGCACAAAGTAACTTACTAACTTCACTTCCATACATTACTGGTAGAGTACATAAAAATCTTGCCTAAAGTGCTGTAAAGAAAAAAATGTCATAACTACAGTAACACTTTCACTGGTTGCTGTCGTCAACCTGCGTCTCCTGGCCAGTGGTCATTTAGACCGTAAAAAAAATTTAAAAAAATAAATAAAATGTCACCCAGAATGCACTGCCCGTGTCCATTTTGGACGTCATTCTCCTCTACCACTTTGTTAACGTTTGTTGTTGTTGGCTGTACGAATCGAGGGGGGTGGAAAGGCACAAAAGGATTCGACAGACTCCCGAAAGTGATCGCACGCCCAGAAAAAAAGTGAAATAAGAAGACGACTCATGGCTCTGCTGCAATAAACGGAGCCAACCTACCAAACTCCGACGACGTTCGATTTGCTCGGATCCCTGCCACACAGGTAAAATATCCTCTGCTGAAATACGACCGCTTGTTGTTCTAGTCTTCAACTGTTGTATTTTTATCTCATTAGTTAGACTACCCTGCTTAAAAAAAAAAAAAAAAAAAAAAAATGCGACTGTCCTGTAGTGTGATGTGTTGGTGTTGGCCTTGCTCGTTAGTGCACTTTTCCTTTTCCCCTTCCAACTCTGACACCTACGTTCGATCCCGCCTCGTTGCCATCTCGAGGAGGGGTCGTAACAACAAAAACTCGATTGGTTGTCTTGTTTGTCCCGTGATGAAGTGGAAACCGGGCCAGGTTGTAGCCTAACTCTGCCTCTCTCTCTTGCGACGTGATAGGCGGCAACCCGAAAGACGACAAGACCTCCAGGGATGGAAGGACTACAGTAGAAGTACAAATGCCAGATTTTTTTTCTTTTGTACACGCAAACACACACACACACGATGTTCAACTCTTGTAGCAATTAGGATTCCATTGTTTCGCAACATCCCCTACCACTCGTAACTCTCGATAATTGGGAATATTGATTGCTAAAAGTATGCCACTAAGGAGCTTTGTCTTTTTCTGAATTAAAAGCATGTCGCCAGGAAATGCTGCATAAGCAACTCGTAAAGAGACGCCCGTGTGTGTGTGTGTGTGTGTGTGTGCGTGTGTTGGTGGGGGGAGGGGGTGTGCGATTACGCCACTGGATGTCATGTGTTCGTCAAGGGCCAGCGTGCTTGAGGTCAAATTCTTAATTGAAGCTATTTTTGTTCCGACGAGAAACCCAACGAGAACGCCCCCCTTGCCCCCCCCCCCCCCCCCCTCCACCCCCACCGATGCATTCGTCCATGTCATCTGTTGTCTGGCGTGTCATCTGTCCTCGCTTAGATTGTCTCTCCCGTTTCCCAAATGTTGCGTAACTTCGACCGCATCTCCCCGACATTATCTCAGCTCCCGGCACCGCTCACAGTTGCACCTCTTCCGCTCGTCGCGTTCCACGTTCTCAACACCGCACCTGGAATCAAGCCCAGATGTGGAACTGGGAGAGAGAACTATTGACTGCTTGCTTGGTCATAAAAAAAAAAAAATTTAAAAAAGGGGGGGGGGGGGCTTTGTTGGAACGGCATTAAAGTTTGCCTGGATGCCATTAAGTACAATTTGATGTAATGTGTAGTTGGGGACATGACATTTCCAATGGAAACTGCAGCATTCTCTCAGATGAGAGCCATTTGGCCCTTGTGGACTGGCGGCGCTGGCGTGTTGGACGAGAAGCCTTTTTTAACAACTTGAATAAACAGCCCTCTGTTTCATGAGCGAGTAGGCGCCCGTGCCCTCCTCGCCGTACACTTATCGCAGAGAGAAATAATAAACCTGCGCCAGGCAGAACACACTCTTCCGTTACAGTATTCCGCCGGCTCGCGTGACTTCGGTGCCTTTCCTTTCAACATGGGAGCTCAAATGCTCCCTCTCAAAAGACTAATTCGCGGTTTTGTTGATGTTTAATAAACAGATCGCTGGACTGCAGCAGTTGCTTGTCGAGACTCGAATGTGCTTCGAAAGCCGCACAAACGCTGCTAAGGAATATGCGCGCTTCATATTATTAATTTTGTGGTTTTATTTGAACATGCGATGTGTCCGGGACAGGAGGATTGTGCGAAGTGATAGAAATATTCAGGCCCACCCTGATTTTTTTGCAGGCCCACCCACCCATTAGCCACGTTCTGGCTCCGCCCCTGACTTGCATTGTGTATTAAAACATGCCGGTTTAGCAGTTTGGCGGAAAGTTGTTAGAAAATGCAATTTGCTGTCACAATAAAAGTACAAACACCCGTAACATGTCTTGAATCAATTTGGTGTCTTTTTTTTTTTTTTACAAAGGCCAATGCACTGTAAATGTAAAAACTAACATATTGTCTGTCTTAAGCAGCGCAGTACAATTGTGTAAAGTCTCAGAGCAGCGTTCTTAAGCAACCGTCAAATGGAACCATCAACAAAATGTGACGCGTGGTCATGATGTAATAGCGCAGCTTTCATGTCACATGAGAAGTCTCGACATAAATTCAAGTCTGCGCTTCCTCTCCGGCACTGCGCCTGAAAGCAAAGGCTTTGATGTGCGTACAAACACACAATATGCTGCAAAGTGAGAACCTCAGCGTTTATTCACCAGCGGTCCGCTCACCGCTTACTGATGCTATCAAAAATATTCACGTCGCCTTCCGACAAAAAACAATGGCAGCGAGGCAGCGTAGAAAATGGAGTCATTCATTTCATTCTAGTCAGGTCATAACAAATATCTTCGTCGCCGCCGCCATCATCGTCGTTCATCATTTTCGATCGTCAACAAGGACCTCAATGTGAGTCAGTGAATGACCATCATCCTGCCACAAAAGCGAGCAAATGATTAACTTCGGTCACCGGTGGGCCGCAAGGCCTTCCGTGGCCAAAGCACTTTCAGAAACGCTGGCCTACATTTACAAGCTAGATTCTAATATTTGTTCGATGAAATTGTATTTAAAAAAAAAAAAAAAAAACACTGTGTCATATGTCGAGTTTTTGTTGATTATGGCGGCGCCATGTGGACAAAGGTGGTAGTGTTTTGACAAACGTCAACCACATATCCCCTGCGCGCCAGGCCAGCGCGTAGAGTCGTGAAATCCTGAGCTCTCGCTGGCCTGCAAGTTGGACTGAATTGCATTTCTATTTCCAGTGGCGATGTGAAAGATAAATAGCGATGAGGTAATGAATCGAATTTTGTTCAAACAATACTTTTGTTTTTTTTTCTTTGTTTTGGGGCTTGTGCCATGACACCAGTAGTAGCGTGTAGACGTTCGAGTTCCTTTTTGCGAAAGGAGGAAGTGAGTATGCCGTAAAGCAATTCGGGACATTTGTATTTTTTGGTGTGCCAGGGTTGCTCCCATCCTCCTCAAAGTTGTTTAGTGCAAGTAAAAAACGATACTGAATTTTCATTCATTACGATTTCTTCACTCGATATGATGATCAACCTGCTCCAAAATATCTGGGACTTTTGTGCATGTTTTTTTTGTATAGAAAACAGGTGATTTACTATTACTCTTTGGTTTTGGTGGTTTTTTATTTATTTATTATTTTTTATCCCGGTAATGAAATCCTTTGCTTGTATTGATACCTCCTTGGATGTCATATTGGTAGCTCTAGCCAAGCAGCTCGTTACCGTGATATCAACCGCAAATGTTTAAGTGCCTCAGTTGTGTTGCGGTATCATGGAAATGGTGCCTGCAATTGATAAGATAAGATAAGATAAAAAAAAAAAAAAAAACTTTATTGCCCCAAATGGGAAATTTGACTAAACCTGACCTAACCTAAAAATTAACCTTCATATTGTACTTGTTACAGTGATCTCAAGTTTGAATATCTGTATTTAATAGGAGTAAAAATGCTAATATATGTTTATAACAACATTTTAATACAACCCAATGACTCAGTCAAGATAACTCTAGCAATTTTACTATGTACCATGTTAAGAGTTGGGCCGCATAGAACATTTCACTGGCGTCGGGCTGAAATCTCATAAATGACAATTTGGTCAATTTCACACCTTTTCAAAAATCTATAGCCTACTAATGTTCAGTCAACACGTCTGTGTGTTATTTATTTATATTGTTTAATTATTGCCTAATCTAAAGTGTTGAAAATGGCTTGCTCCTTTTATGGTTGCACAAACATTACTACTTTGGAGCTACTGTGTAAGGTTTCAACCCAACCACAGCGATATTATTGTGAAGAAAGTGTGTCTAAGTATATTTCAGAGTCTATACTATTTTACCAATGAAGTAAAAGTTGTCAGTACCTCTGCTATCTTCTACTTAGTATCCGCACTTTTCTACTTGAGCCTATTGCACAGATTGTGAATTGTATTTCTAAGAGTAGGGAAGCGCTAGGACCCGGGAGACCACTTCGCGGCGCACTAAGGGAGCGTGGCAAACGGGCAGGCAAGAACCGCTGGATTAGGATTTGACACTCGAGCCATCAACACCGGCTCACCGCCACTTCTCTACCTTCTCCTTCGCTGGAGTTGCGCAAGAGCAAAGGAAAAAAAAAAAAAAAAAGACTAAACGACGCGAAGCAAAGTTTGGGCAAAACTTTTCTCGTCCCCGGTTCACTCGTTCATACAGATGTCAGTGCCGAGTCGTGATTTTCAAAAACCGCTGGATTAAATTGGAGAAAGGACTGTACTCTCATCTGGACACTCAGAGAAGTCTACGCGAGTGATGGGAGACTTGCAGTAAGTAGAAAGCAGAAGTTGGATTTTCCATCGGATTTAAAATTTGAAAAAAAATAAAAAAGCGGAGCAAAAAAAAAACCAAACATTTGGAGCGAAAAGGACGAAGCGCCCCGCCATGACATAACAGAACGCTCATAACGGGACCAGTGTTGAATGTTTTAAAAACAGGACCGGCCGGTGCGTTTTAACAGCGAACTCTCCCCCCCCCCCACGTTTGTCATATTGGGATCGAGAATAACTTTCCACACAACCGACCACCCCCCCCCCCCCGCCCCCCACACACCCCTTTGGAGGCTTCATGCCGGAGATATGGGTTGACCTGAGGCTGAGCTGAGATCCAGGCCAAGGACAATGAGCGCGCCCGGCCTTGGCATCCCTGTGCTGCCGGGCGGTGTGGTACTGATGCTGCTGCTCGCGCTGGCCGCCCTCGGGCCGCGGCCAACGCGGGCGTGCCGCGGGCTGCTCGGCTGCAGCTGCACGGAGGAGCGCTCCAAGGCGCACGGAGCCCAACCCCTTGGGCGGAG
The DNA here is from genome assembly GCF_054856515.1 of Filicampus tigris. Classification (NCBI taxonomy): domain Eukaryota; kingdom Metazoa; phylum Chordata; class Actinopteri; order Syngnathiformes; family Syngnathidae; genus Filicampus; species Filicampus tigris. The sequence continues at coordinate 2,155,461 of NC_141221.1, forward strand.
GGTGAGCTGCGGCAAGGAGGAGCTGTCCGAACCCCCCGATGCCAGCCTGCTGCCCAACAGAACCGTCACTTTGTGAGTTCAACACTTACTTTATTGCTGTCACTTGTAGCACGGAGGCACTGCTTGCTTTAAGTGTTTGCAAATTCAACAATACGTGTTATACTGATTAGACATACAGAGGAGGGCGAAATTGGGTAGAGCATCGTTTTTTTATTTTTTTTTTTATTTGCATGCTTATTTATTTATTTTTTTTTATTGTACTTTATCTTTGACAATTCATTCTTGACATTCATTCACTCACTCACCGGCCAATACATCGTCTCATTATCAAATTTCTAGTCAAGAAACCTACAGTCAATAATCAAGAATTTAAAATGTAACAACTGAACGACTCCATTTGCACCCACGCGTACGGTGGTCTTCTTGGCTTATAGTTTAATTCAGTTGGGTTAAAAATAACACCATTTTGGGTCAAAAAATGGAGCAACCCACAAATCGGGTCAGCTTGACCCAACTTCTTGTATTGTTTTGTACAAAAAAAGCCCAATTTTTGGGATTGTTTCATACAAAACTACTCATTTTGGGGATTGTTTCCTGCAAAAACAACCCAGAAAGTTGGGTCAAATTGACCCAAGTAGTGGATCGCTCCTTTTTTGACCCAAAATTGTGTTATTTTTAACCCAAATGTTTTTAGAGTGTAGTATCCCATCAGTTCATTTAACGATTGATGAATTGACTAATGGCTGACAATGTCAGAGAGGTTTTAATTTAGCATCTTGTTGCTGTTTGCAGTGATACATAAATGCACTCATCCTTTGCACACCAAAGACTTTTTGGGAATTTGGAAGAGACTGTAGTGTATTATAAAACCCTCTCGGCATGACAAAACACAATACATTTGGGCATATGTTGCGTGTGATGGTGACCATATTTAATTATACCTTCTCTTGAGGTTATTGAAGTGGCGGCAAAGTTCGTTTCAGGCTATTTTGTCTTTTACTCAAGTGCTAAACGCGGTGGCATAAGGCTGTATTTCTACAACCACCATAATAACCCAGCTGTTAAATGACTTCCTCTTTGTCTACCTCAGCATTATTACCTTTGGCAAAGGCAAGTTTTTTTTTCCATACAATTATTATACAGACCGGATCTTATTCGATTTTGCAAGTATACCTCATATTCTGCACGAGGCCCATTCACAACTGTGACCTATTGAACCGAGTTTGTATCGAGGATTTGCTACAATTAGAATACATGACGACCCAAAGTGGGCATCTTGAACTACTTTGGCCTTAATTTGAGCCAACTGCATCATCATCATCATCACCATCACCACAGCTTCATGTGGCCCCACCTCTTCCGCACAAGCCTGTCACTTTAAACGGTCCTCCCCTTGCATGAGAATAAACACAAACACATTTCACTCTCTGACCGATTCCATTAAATACGGCTCCCAATTACTTGAGCTGAGGAAAGGAACATGTAGCCTGCGAAAGCGGCGTGACATCATGAGAATTGAACTCCAGTTTAGTTGGATTTGTTCATACAGGGATGCACTCATTTGTGTGGTCCATTTGGACGAAAGTTGAAAGAACGGCCGACTGCGCCAAAACATATAATTTTACGTGATGAATGGGCTCATAATCTATCGGTGACACATATTTGGGCGGTGTTGGTGTACACTCAACAGGAATTAGTTGTAATACTTTCTTCACAGCTGCTCTCAGACGCTTTGTTCCCACAGTGTGTGTAGAGTCGCTGCACTGTAAGAAAAGGCTCCACTGGAGTGAACACATGAGGTAAAGTAAGTGGATTTGTGCCCCGGGAGCGCTCAAGTCAGCTAGTGCTCCATTTATAGGGCCGTATGTTTCTGGCTTAATAAAGTCAGGATTATACATCTGGTAAACACATTGCTGCAAACAGGAGGGGAAAAAAAAATAGCAGTGGTTGAGGTGATTGAAGATAATTTCTGTGGCCACACCTACTCATTATGGTTGCCTTATTTTGGTACAAATTCTTAACATGCAGCTGTGGACAAAAAGCCCTTTATTAGACGATTAGATTGACGTCTCCTTTATGGACAATGGCATGTAAACGATGCAATGCTCTCATACACACTACTGACATGCTCTCATCTGTACGACTGAAATGCTCTCATACATTGTACAGATTTTCTTTTCCCCGCTCATACAGTGTATACAGGGAGTCCTCATTTTACGAACGAGTTGCCTTCTTACTCTGGCGATGTAACCTGAATTTCAACGTATGTCGGATATCAGCGTTAACGTCGAAATTTACATCAAAATGCTTGGTATAAAAAAAAACGAAAATAAAAAGCATAAGATGCTGTACTTAGCATTACTGCTGAGAAGTGGATCGAGAAGGAGGAGAGGCAAAAAAGGCAAAGATACTGCCGGCGCGCAGACAGACACTGATCGAGACACTCTGCGCGTGCTCATTGCTCAACCGCAAGGAATTCTGGTCTTTATAGTACAGAAAGCGCTTGTATGCGGAAGTGCATTGTTTGGCGCGAAACCCATCGCAAATACACAAGCAGAGGTCAACAACTCCGGAGACGCAGCACAAAAGCACACATTTGGAGCGAGGAGGGAACTGGCTGCTTCATTCATGTGGTGAGTGACATGAATATCAAGTGTTTTATTGACGGTTAAAAGTAACAGGCGGAAATGACGTTCATTTGAGTCACGACGCAGTGCGTCGCCGTATTATTCAAATGCCGGAGCACCTCTGTCCGCTCAATCATGTAAAAGGGTTATTCAGAATGTTTCAGAAATCGTAATTTGGACTTTAACCCGAATATTGACTGCATGTAAACGTAGTCACTCTGGTGCTGGGGACAAAATGGAGGAGGAGGAGGAGGAGGAGGAGGAGGAGGCACGGGCGTCGTAAAGTCCAAACGTCGTAATACGAGGACTGCCTGTACTACTGAAATGCTCTGAGACACAATCCTGAAATGCTTTCATACCCATTACAGAATCCTCTACATGCACACAACTTAAATGCTCTCATACACACCACCGAAACACTCTCATACACACTCCCAAATTTTTTCTGCCATGCGCTCACGAATGAAACGTGCTCATGGAAACTGATGAAATGTTCTCATACGCACTACAGATTTTTTTTTTTTTTTTTTTTTTTTAACTCATACACGACTGCAACACGGGCGTCACGGCGGTTGACTGGTTAGCACGTCCGCCTCACACTACAGAGGTGCAGGGTTCGGTCCCGGGATCCGGCCTTCCCGTGTGGAGTTTGCATGTTCTCCCCGTGCCTGCGTGGGTTTTCTCCGGGTACTCCCACAGTCCAGAAAATCATGCATCGCAGGTTAATTGAACAGTCTAAATCCTCCCTAGGTATGATTGTGAGTGAAAGAAAATCAGTAGAGTTTGATTGAAAAAAATCATTAGTATCGTGTATGAGAGGGTTTCAGTCGTGAAAATGAGGGAAAAATAATCCAGTAGTGTGTATGAGAGCATTTCAGTAAAGCATATAAATTTTTAAAAAATCAATAGTGTGTACGACATGATTTCAGTTAGTGTGTATGATTGTATTTCAGTAAAGTAGATGAGCAAATATCTCATTATTGTGTATGCAAGCATTTTGGTCGCGTATGAGTGAAAATAATCAGTAGTGCGCATGAGAGCATTTCAACAGGGTGCACTTTAGTTGTGCGCGCGACATTGGTTGCGTATGAGTGTATAGCGTGCGTATGAGAGGTAATCCCTGAAGGATGCCACTCACAGCCCCTCCTAGAAAGTGCTGCGCGTTCAGTGAGTTAGCGTGGTGGCCACGCTCCAGTGGGCTCTGGTGACAATTGCTCCAGATGTGGAATGCGAGATCCCGTGTCCATATTGATGTTATTCCCGACATTCCTGGATCCGCTCACAGTAATGCGGAGAGTATTCCAGGTGCGGCGGGCGAGCGCCGCATCAGGCCTCTCCCCTCCTATCCGAGCGAGCGCGGGGCCACGGCAGGTCCAGAGGCTTCCAGGGCCAGCTTCTACGTGTAACGCACAACAGCTGGCCCCCGTGAACATTCCAGCTGAGGCCCCTCACCCTCCTGGGAAATCCCAATGTGGATTTGTTTATTAAAACTATTTGCTCGCTGATTGTTTTCCTTGCCAGCCCAAAAGGAGCCACAATATTTTCACCTCCTCCTTTTGACTCGACGTCGCCTCCGCTACTTGAAATGCATGAACACCTTGCGAGACAGCCTCCCTTCTCCCTATAAACTCTTATCGCGGCTTTAGCGGGCGCGTTACACAAGTGACAGCCATGCGCTCCAGTCATCTGGCGCACTTTCCCTCTCTTTCTTTATCTCCAGCTCCCCGATTCTCTCCCTTTCCCACCCCTTTATCACAGGCTCATCCACACGCAGTAACTCTTAACCTAAATATTTAGGCGTCTTGGTAGGAAACTGCCATGTCCAAACTCCTTCCAGATGTGAGCCTGTGTAGGCTTGTGTTTAGGTCTAATTATGCACGGCTGCAGAGAGGAGCTGCTTCTCTGGGGGAGGAGGAGAGACGGGGGCAGATAAGCTGAGTGAAAAGTGCATTTCGTCAGGAAGGACAGACCGAGGACAAATGATGGACGGCGCACATGCAAGGAAGAAGTAGGGAAAGTGCAACATGAGGTAGAGAAAAGGAGAGAAAACAGAGGAGGAAGCAGAGAGGTTTGGCTGGTGGCTCAGACGGATGTGCCTCTGGGGAGTCCAAATCCCCGCACCCCCTGTCAAACGGCGAGAAAGAGGGCTCTTCAGTGCAGCATATATTTTCTCCGGGACTTTGTTATTATTAGCCTTAATGCGTGACGGAGGGGTGGAAAAAAAAAAAGAACTTGAAGATGGATGCGCAATGTATGCGTTCTGAAATGAAACACAGTTCATGAAACACAGTTCATTTCAGTCCTGAAAGTTAAACACCATCTCACCTTTTCTTCCTCTTTGTCCTTTCCAAGTAATGCTAAATTGCTAAATATACACACACACATATATATATATATATATATATATATGCACATATATATATATATATATATATATATATATATATATATGCACATATATATATATATATGCACATATATATGGTTGAATTAAAAAAATATCTATATATCTATATATATATAAATATATTATATTATATTATACTATATCAAATGGGTGTATGTTTCCGCTTAATTCATATTCCACAAACAGGATATTAATCAGAATACCGTTTAGACCAGTGGGGGTGCATAGAACATTTTAAATTGTAAACTTGACTTGGCCCTTTATGGCCCTCCTGAAAAAAAGCGATACTGTATACTGTTTGGAGAATAGATGTATCAAAAAGCCCTCGGTAAATCCTTCCTTGCCTGCGGCCGTAATCCCAATTTCCGTGCGATGGACTGGTGATCAGGAGAGGGCGTGGCGCGCTCCAGTCACCTTGTGCCTCAATGCCCGCCCGTGCTTGTCGTCCTTCTGTCATCATCGTTCCGACTGTTGGTGTCGGCCCGGTGGGTGTCAACCCAAATTAGAGGACACGCATGCTGTGAGGTCGACATGGTCGTCTTTGGCTGATGCCCCCCTCGTCCAGGGCAGCTGCAGTGCAAGGTTGCTCTTCAGCAGAAAACTGCCAATGTCGTTGGCTCGACCGTGCAATCCAAATATTGTTTGCAGTGAGATTCTTGCGATGATTTAGTTCAAAAACTAAGGCCCCACTTGTTGAGTATAACATCAGGATTATTTTTAAAACGTTTGAAAATGGCATGCCGTACACCCTGACAAAGTTTTATTTATTTATTTTTTTGTAATAGAGTCGAACGGTTAAAGCTGAACACAACAGCTCAGTCAATGCGGTTGTGGTGGTCTGATTTGTGAAGTTACTCCAAAAGACATAATGGAAATAACGCGTTCCTCAAGACGCCATTAGAAAACCCCGAATAACTCAAAACATAGTGTGTTGGCGCCACTTTCTCTGAAAGCGGTTGTATTTTTGTGTAAATCACTTATTTTTGTTCGTGGAATGAAAGTAAATTGCTTTGTTATTGTTGAGATGAATTAATGTAGAAGTTGTATTTTTGTTGTACTCTAGTTAAGTTCTGTTGTTGAATTCTTGACATTTTATGTGCTCATTTTATTTTAGTACGCCCCTCAATGGCCAGGTGTGGCTACTGCATTTAGAGGCGTGCGCTCCTTGGTGAGGTCAAGGGTTAAAAGCAAGATGGCCGCCTTAAGTCGGATTTGCGCGTGTGTGTGTGTGTGGACAAAGAGCTAAGCATGCAAGCAGGCCTCGGCCAGATAAGGTTTTTCGAGCTCAGCGTTATCTGAAAGCATTATTTGGACATTAGGAAACATTATTCGGAAGCAACCACAACTTGACTCCTGACCTCCTCGCCTGGACAAACAAATTGTGACTTAGTGCATTGAAGCCCTACAGAGACCTGTACATGCCCTTGAAATCATTGAAAAATGTCGCAAACATAGTGTTGAAGCAATTTTTTAGCCTTCTTGAAATTCATACAAGTAAAAGTTGTTAATGGTGCCGCTTTAAAAACCACAAAATGTGTGTTCAAGCCCACCTTTGATGACAAATGGAGAAGGAGGATTAGTTCAAGTACAAGTGAAGACTAAATGCAGCTGACTTTCTGACTTGCAGTACATTCTGTTCTTCTTTTGTTATTTTTGGACTAAATCTAAAGCTGTATTGTACGGCGCAGCAATGACAGAGGTGCCTGTACCATTTAGTGATCTGTGCCTTTTTTTTTTTGGTTCTGTCGCCAATCGCATTTTCTCCTCTTGGATTCAACATCATCTGTAGCCTCTCTGTTGCCGTTTGGAATAAATCTAAAATGCCATCCAACAAAGTGAGAGGCGAGGATTATTTCACGTGCAAGTGAATGTCTTCACAGAAAAGCTAAATGCATCTGACTTTGTGGTCTGCATTCTGGTCTTTTCCGCTATTTCCGGGTTGGACTACGTGTTGAAAAGGAAAAGCAAAACACACGTTGTACATGTGACTTTTTGTCTGAGTTTGGAAGACTGTATTGAATAACTTTAGATGTTGTTCTCGTACAATTTTGTATCATTTTTCTCCTCTTGGTGCCACGCATCCACGCCGCACCTGCGTGTTATTACTTTCATCTGTTGGCTTCCGTTCACTCAGAGCCAACTCGACTGACAGAATGTTCGATCGTCTACGTCTGTATCAATCGTGGCCCTCGGGCTCACGTTTCTTCTCACGGGCTCCGTTGTTGAGCCCGAGCTCGCGCTTGCAGATGGCGTCCGAGCGCGCGAGCGAGCGTCCAGACGGGAGTGCGCGCACGTCAACGAGATGTCCCGAGCAGTCGTCTTATCAGCGGGGAGGATCCCGATAGCGGGAGGGGCGGCGGGCCGAGGCATTCCTGCAGCACTGCAGTTTATTTATGCGGGGAGGGGGAGGGAAAGGTGTTGAGAGGAGGAGGAGGGGGGAGGGGGTGCTCCTCCCCACATGTGAGCTGGGACAGCGGTCAGCAATAAATCAAAAAAGCAAACAAAGGCCCGACATTGGATACTCTGAGCTTACGGCCCATTAGAGCACCTGCCAATGCTACACAGGGGTGGGATTTTATATATATATATATATATATATTTTGTAGGTCAAAGTAATGCGACCCCGCCCCCCTCCCTCACCCGGCACCATCGATGCGCACCTACTGTGCCGTGCCATATCTTGACCATGAATTCCCTCAACACTCGGCTATACATGTTGATTAAAACATTGTGATGTTTCCGAGCCTTGGCAAGAACACAAAGATGCGTTGTAGTCCTCTCGACTGGGCCGGGGTGTTGTTTTAGTTTTTCCTTTCGCTCCAGACTCTTCTTATCTTACTCCAAATATGCCTGACTTTGACGTTTCCTTGCCAGTGCTAACTTCCCTCTCCCTGTTTTTGACCACAGCGGCCCCCGAATTTCCCGTTCTGGCTCTGCAAGCACATGGATGCAGACGCAGGGACATAATGGGTGTCTATATTGGGAATGCCTGTGGCTATATTGTGTGTGCGTGTGTGCGCGCGCGCGCGCGCGTGTGTGCGTGCGTGAGATATGCATGACAATGGTGCATTCATCTGCCGTTACAATAACATATGTCTGCATGCTTCCTTTTTACAATTTGTTTAAACGCAATCCTGCTCATTCACATGAATAGCACGTCTAACAACTTGCCAGATATTAATAACAAGCAATTGCAGGTAAAACACAACTCTGTACATTTAATGCTTTCATTTGAGCAAAAGCATCTAACGAGTCTTTTGAAGGCACGGCGTATAAGGCTCCAACCTGGGGGGGGGGGGGGGGGAGAAACATGGCGAACGATACAAATGATTTATTTTTGGAAACTAACAAAGAGCTATTGTTGAGGAATTTAATGCGCGGTGAGATCACCACGTTTCTTTCAGCGAGTTCGGCTACATTTTGCACATTGAAAGCCGCGTGTGAGCCAACGGCCTCGTTAATTACAACAGCGGAGTTTCAAAGGGATTCAGGAAAAATAAATATCTCAACGAGGATCGTCCAATTTAAAGAAAATCGCCGGAAAAAGAAAACATACATTGTTTAAGCACCTGCTTAATCATAAATAGCTTCATTTCAGTTTTTGGAAAGATCTGATTGCATGCAAATCAACATGGCAATCTCCGATGTTTTTTCCGCTCTCTCATTTGTCATTTGCAAAGTTTTCCAATCCCACGGAAATGAACACCTCTCACCATTACTCTTTCAGCAGCATGGTGGTCATAAGTCAAGACGTTTGCATTGTACTGTATGGATGTTCCCATGCGTGCATTACTTTCTTATCACTTCGTCCCACTGACCAAAAACATGAGCATAATGTTAAAAGTGGTTAGAGCCCGACCGGCGCATACAAGTCTATACCCTTCGCGGCCGTGGAACTATTCCCCGTCCGGCGGAAGAAAAGTGGATGTAGTTCTGATGAATGGGAAATAAAAAAAATAAAAAAATCAAATCAACTTTTATTTGTTTAGCCCAAATCACAACAACAGTTATCACAATTAAGGAGAAAACAAAACGCGTTTTAAGGTGCAGTAGCCCTACGCTTTATTTTGACCGACTTGAGCATTGTAGTACTTTTTTGGCCCTCCCCCCCGAACAGCCCCCCCCCAGGTAAGGCTAATGCCCACCCACACCTGGCATCCTGGTAACACCACTGGATGTAACAGAGAGAATCCGGTCACTTTTTAAAATAAAATGTTTTTCAGCCTCGGATATTATAAATAAACCGGAAGTACTGTACTTTATTTTCTTTTTTCTTTTTCCTTTCATCTATACAGCCCGGTCCAAAGTGGCCTGCGGCCCGGCACCTCGTCAGCGGCCTGGTGGTTGGGGACCCCTGCTTTAAAGGACCATTATTTCATTTATATTGAAATACAATGAAAATAAATGGGGTTGGAATGGTGAATTTCCAGTTCCCCTTATGAAGGCATCGAAACGAATGACTCAATCAGTCAAAGTGATGAAGTTGCTGTGGAGTTTCAATTCTTTGATTTTGGGTCTTTGCTGTCTAGTTGTGCTAATCGCACACTCTCGAAACAATGCGAAGACAAATGCTTCATAGAGAAAGTGGGATAAATTGTTCCACTCTTTTGTACGTGCAACATTTCCCAGCAGGAGCCTTTGCTCAGGAGCAGAAAACAGAGGCTTGGTTATGAGAGCAAACAATGAGACAATGTGCCACCAGCCATCCACCGCATTCCACTCATTGATTCAAGACGCTAAACTCACCAAATTGCCTCATTAGAGGTGTAGAAAGCCTCAACACTGTGGCTAAGATGACTATTGCGTTCGTGCGAGCCAGCCATAAACATTTCCCGCTTTGGTCGGTCTCTTGACTTTTAAGCACTTTGCGCAATTTCGACTGTTGGGATTCACAGCAGCTATTTTGTTTTGGCCTCGCTGCTCGGCCATCTTTGGTCACTCCAACTCCTCACGCACGCACACATTGTCCGATATAACCGATGCCAAGTAAAAGGCCCATTGTGTATGCGCTGTGTGTTTTTGCATGTGCGGGTTCATCCATCAGCTTGCCCGAACACTCACAAACACACACACACACACACACACACTCATGTGGAAAGGGCGTGCACGGCCGCAGCTCTCAAAATAGCCGTTTGGTCCTCCCCACCTTAATTAGAGACGTTTCTAAAACCCTGATTTTAATTTTAGACCGGTAGCGTTTGGACCGCTCGCGCGCGCACACACTCGCACAGCCTCTCGGAGTTAAAATTGCACACTTTCCATATTTACACATTTGATAGGTCGCACATGAATCTAAATCTACAGACCACAAACCACACAGCCTCGCTGCCTATATCGCCCAGCGCAATGCCGCACGCTTTATAAGAAGTGGGGGCACGTATCGAATGCAGGCGCGCGCTCCCTATAGCGAGCCTCAAGGTTTACACGAGGAAAGTCAAGCGCGAGTAGAATGCAACAGAAAAAGGGAAATGAAATCAATGGAATGGGTCCTTGAGCAGACTAGGTGTGTAATCCCGCTAAACAACAAAGCAACGTATGGCACTACATTGATATTTTTAGGGCTGTCAAAAGATTAATCGCGATTAATCGGAAATACGGACTTTTACGTCGTTTTACTGAAAAAGTTAATTGATGGCTCGTTGGAGAAATCCAAAATAATTTGCACACTTTGCACAGCCAAATCCAAATACCATATTTGTTGTACTTCTTTGGTGTATCGTTGTATACTCTTGTATTTGACAGGAAAAGAATTGTATTCAAGGATCAAAGAAAGCTATCAGAACAGTCTTTGAATTCAAATCTACTTTTTTCCACATGAATTCCTAGATTTTACTCAAGTAAATAACGGTTCAAATTAGCTTTGTAAAAAATGTAGTTGAAAAATGCGATTAATCGCGATTAATCTTCTGACAGCACACGATTTTAATTTGTATATATTTCTATAACAGCTCCACCTCGGCTGGCTGAGTTGTTTTTGCTCGACTGTCTGCCTTTTAGTTTGCTTTTGAAGCTAGTCGTTTTTTTGTTTTGTTTTTTTTCCCCACTTCAGGATACGAGTCAATAATCTCTTCCACTCCTCAACGCGGTCACTCGGAGGACTGACTCACTGGATCACAGTCCACAAAGACAAAAAATGTTTTGCGTGCAATTACATGGACGCTCCTTCCCATGACGGGCCTTGTAGTCAGGCAGTGTTCTCTGGTGGTTGCGACAAGCCCGCCGATGGCTCGCAGACAATGAGGACATTCAAATCTTGACATGCATTTGCCGCTAAAGTGCTTGTTGTGCCCGCGGGCATTTAGTCTCTCTTTTGCATTGAGTACGGTGACTCTCAGAAGATGAGCTCGGGGTTGAAGAGGGCCACCGGGACCACGGGGCTCGGGTTGTATTTTTACAACAGAGGGTTAAGAAATTTGGACGAGCCGGGCACTGAATAGTGGAGTGCAATCTGGAGGCCTCTTCAAAAGTACTTATTGCAACAAAGACGACACAGTCGACTCCCAGTTCTGAGAGAGATCCCCAGCTCGCGCTCCCACTTAGTCCATTCTGCGAGAGTCCGTAAGAGGGATGAGGATTCAACTGACACAGTTTTTTGGAGGCCTGCAGACAATCATTGTAAACATCATCATCAAATGGGATGATCAAATTCCCATTTTATTTTGAGATTAGCATCACGTAAGGCATAGCCACTGGCAATAAAAGCAACAACATTTTGCTGGCTTGGCACAAAAACGCCAGTGTGATATTTTTATACATTTTTTTTTTTTCTACTCTTAACTCACACACAGTTTCCCAAAATGACAATTTACTAAGCCGAAACTATAATCACCAAAAAGCCACACAATGTCTGGCCAAACCTCAGACATCAGAGGCAAAATTAAACATGTTATCTTCCTTCTAAATTCAACAGCAGATTGCTTCTTGTCTTTGAGTCGCGTACAGATGAACATGAATAAACTGCAAGTGGGGGAAAAAAAAAAAGTCATCTTATCATCGCGCTATCGACGCTATGCATGAATCAAACGTTATGAAGACAGCATTACAGATGTAATATTCTTCGTGGAATGATCAGAGGTGGGCATTCCGACGGATCGGTCCGTCCGTCCGTCGCTGATGGACACCCGTTTTGCTGACATTAGACGATAGATGGGAAAAATAAAATATAAAAAAGACAGACTAAACACAGACCAATGTGGATTTTCGTCTGTCTGCGTATTCATCACTAACCTGATCAAGTCCGAACGGACCTCAAAGTCCATCATTGACGGACGTCCGTTTTGCTGACGAGAGAAACGAGACCCAGACGGCATTGTTCGTATATGCACAGCAGGGGGCGGTATGCACCAAAGAGAGAATCACGACTTAGACTAACTAATAAATTAGCTAAGAAGTAATAAAGTACTTTTGAATACAGGGACAGTTTTACAGAGACGTTCTTGTGAGTTACGTTTTGCATTTCTATTTTTTGGAAAGAGTCGGTTTGGGAGCAGAGCCGGGCATTTAACTAAAAATGGAGTGTCCGTTATTCGGTACCCTTCCCACGTGGGTAAACACGTCCATAGGTCAGTCCGCCTCTGATTTTAAACGGGCTTCTGTCAGCGATTCCAGCCGCAATTTTCGGATTTTGACTCATTGACAAAGACGGACGGGCGTCCAGGCTTCTGACAGATGACGGACTGGCACACTTTAGTAATGTGCCCACCTCTGTGTATGATGTCAGTGTACATCACCGTAGCTGCGGTCAGCAAGCATCAAACTTTTTTTTTTTTTACTGGCTTCTTCGTTACAAAAAGAACAACCTGAAAACAGTTTTAAACTATCTCTGCGTCATCACGTTCGCAAATAAAAACGTTAAAAGCTGCACATGACTCATCTTCACATGATGTCCTTATCGTTAAATGATGTTAAAAGTGTGTACATGTTTTGTCATGAACTTCTTTTTACACTTGTGTTTTACAATGGTAGAATTTTGTGGGGTAAGACGCTAAAATGTTGCCTTTACTTTTCTAAAGTCTTCACGGTGGTAATTTGGCCCAAGAATGAATTATTAATAATCAAGACGTGGACCGACGTCCTAAAATGAGTAGTGTTTGGCCTGAAAGGTTCGACTGTACTTCCAGTCAACTCTTACTCGGTAATAAATTCTGCAATGTTTAGCTCCAGCGAAATGTATTTCACTAACGATTTTTCTTATCCAACAAACACCGAGCGTTTGGATCCATCTTTGGTTTGGCAGCCCTGCATTGTTGCTCCACCATGTCTGTCCTCATTACTCTGAGCGCAAAGTGCGTGATGTATATCTATTTATAAAACCGAGTATCTTTTTCATCTGCGGTGCACTTGAAATAAGACGGGAGGAGAAGAAAAGCAGTAAAAACATGGACGGCGCTCCGTAGAAACCTTCCGAGCCATAACATAGACAAATCAAAGTAGTCACGCGATGCAGGCCTGAATGGCTTTCAGCAGACCTGAATCACCTCTTTGGAAACTAATTTACAAGCGCATAAGCACCGGTGGGAGTGGGACACAGGCGCTGTTGTGCATCATGGAGTCAGTCGTCTAATTAAAACAAGTTTCATTCAGCCACGAGACTCTCATGGAAAATCACTCTCATTATCCGGCTCCCATTGGTCTCCCAATTCAGGCTTCTTTTACGGCTCTTTCAAGGGTTTCGCTCTTTCACCTCACGTGTGGTCCTCCAGTGTAAAGACCAAATCTGGAGTTAAACGGTGTTTACATAGTGGCCCGCCGGCTTGTTTTGACACTCTTTATGAGACTAAAGCTGCGCCACTTTGTCTCTGCCGAAATAACTCTTAGGGCGCAGTGTTTAAGTGTCATTACCTTCATGCTTTAACCACCATATCTCATTTAGCGTATAAATTTCATCCATCCATTTTCTGAAGAGGCTCATTAGGGTTGAGATGGAACCCACCCCAGCTGATTTTGGGTGACAAGGAGGACTGCTTGCTAGCCAACTGCAGGGCAGCTCTGGGGGAAAAAAAAAAAAAAATCATTGAGTCTTCAATTAACCTAGCTTGTTTTTTTTTTTTTTTTTAATTTTGAAGCAGAGATTTGAACCTCGAACCTCTCAACTGTGAAGCAGACATCCAAACCGCTACAGCGTTTTGTGCTGCCCTCACAACCCAATTAGCATCCCAAATCCCCCACTAAAAACTTTCTTCTGAGCCCTTCGGCTGCAGAGCACCTTGGGACAAACTATCGTGCAGCATGTCAAAAATATTTAAGGGCCACACAGGCCAATTTGGAGTACACACTTAAACACTCACGCACCTCATTCACGTCCTGAAACAAATAGCAAGCCGTGATGGACCATTTCCTGTCGATGTATTGTATTCTAAATACTAAAAAGATGGATAACTCTTGTCACCGGACCTGTAGTGACAACAGGGAGGAGACCATCTTGCGTTTGGCTTTTCGACCTTCTGGTTGCGGTTTGGACGGGCCGCACTTCTGCACTTGGTTGTGATCTGGAGAGCTGCTGCTTGCTCGCTCGCTCGCTCGCTCGCTTGCTGCTGCTGCTGCTGTGCACCACACTTCGCAACTCCACCACACACATAATGACCCACAACCAAAAGCAGCTGTGGAGAAAAAAAAAAAAAAAAAAAAAAAAAAATGAAAGGCAGCTGCAGTGTACACTACTGACAGGTATACACATACACGGGGGTCATGCAGCATCGACCACATGTGCAAATGAACCGTGCAGCAGAATAACTCGGTCTCTTAGGACCTGGCTTTGAGAAACAGATTCAATGACGTGCAGAACATCCAAACCTTACATAAACAATATTTTGCAAAAGTCTTGCTGTTTTAGAAATGTAATATGGAGCATATATTGCTTAGCCCTATATGAGACGTCAGGCTGCAAAACACATGTCCAACTGTTGCCAACAACTGCTTGAAATGATTGAAGCGGCATATTTGTGTTTGTTAGCTAGCTGCCTACTTCCTGAGTAATGGTGGCTGATGATGGGCGGTACCGCAAAGATGTTGGGTTGGTGCGCATTGCATTGACTCAAACACATTGAGTTGTTCACCTTTGTTGTCCGCAATTTTCCCCCGATCCTTAGTCTGTCGACAAAGTTTAAGCTTGGACTTGTTGTTGTTCTTTCCGGTGCTCCTTTATGTTGCTACTGTAAAAAAAAAAAAAAACTACCTTAGAAACAACAATAGTAACTTCCTGTGCATAATGCAGTGTTTCTTACTGTATACTGTTCTTATGTAGAACATCTATCCATCCCTTTTCTAAACCGCTTATCCTGTTCAGCGTCTCGGAGTGCTACAGCCCATCCTAGATGACTTCATGCAAAAGGTGGATTGTACTCTTGATCGGTCGTCTGTCAATCACAGGACACATATGGAGATGGACTACAAAAATGTCATTGTTCCTGACAGACGTGAGGATTCCGTCTGATGGACAGAGCGCTCCTTCAGTCCGTCACCGACGGACGCCCGTTCTGTTGACCGTTGACGAATGACGGGACATTTTTTTAAAAATGATGGAATGAGGAATGAAGGAAGTCAATTTTCATCCCTCAAAAGTAGGGTTGGGCATTGTTTGAATTTGGGCGATTCCGATTCTGAACGATTCTCTATTTTGATTTCTTTGTTTTGTTTTTTTGGGGTCGGCTGGAGGGAATAAATATTTGTTTCATGAACTGTTCTACAGTTTATGAATCTGAAATTTCCAATGGTCGAGTCGCAGAAACTATGTAAGGGTCTAAGGATGAAGGGTTGAAATGTGTGACCAATGCTGTTCACCAGTTTAACCGCGACGTGTGAAGAACTGGCCTCGGTCCAGTGTTTTGATCTCACGGTGCATGATGTGTAAACGGATTAGAAGAGGTCATCGAATGAGTCTCTCGAGGCTGACGTGAAGCCTCGCTCGTCACATCGATGACACGGACCCAATTAGCACGCGGGGCCTCGATATTTAAGCGAATCAAAGATGCTACATACAGCACTGAGATGGTCTGGACTGAGTTAGAGCGTCTCTCTGCCATGTGTCGTATAGCTAATTCGATGAATGTACTCCGTCTGCTAATCCGTCACAAAGCCTCGGTTGACTCACCACCGGGCAGATCTTTTGAGGACATTTCTTCCATAGCTGTGTTTACCTTCTTCGGCCTTGTGTGTGTGTGTGTGTGTCAGCGGCCACCTGCTCGCACACACTGCTCCGATCCGTCTGCCCAATGGCCGTCCGGGAAGTGCTCTCTCTCCTAGGCCTGACCCTGGAAGTCGGCTTCTGAATAAACAGCTAATTGGCTGGGTTTCCTGTTTAGCCTAATGGGAACGCAGACTATTTCTGTCTGTTTACAGAGGTCGGCCGCTCTCTTTCTCAGAGTAGCTCTCCCTTTATTGTTTATAAGAGAACAATGTCCTCAGTCTAGCTAAACATCACACACATGCACAAGGGTGCAAAGTCTGGAAGTGCTCCAAAATTTGGGAAATCTACTACTTTTGTTGTCTGTGGAGGGTTTGGCATAACTCATTTTTGTGGTCTTCTTTGGTGGATTTCGCAGTCTTTGCTGGACTCGAATAAATGCAAGTTCCACATGTCCGCAACACGCGGTCATATACTGTACACCGGAACGTCCGAGATCGAGCCATAAATCCTGTCACTTTTGCCGTGTTGAATTACCGTACTAAGCAGCCAAGACTTTCTAATGGTGACGGCCATATGTTGACATTGCACGTGATAATGGAAAAATGATATTTTATTTGGTATGTGAATGTTCATTTTCATTTTTTTCAGGTTTAAAGCCAACATCTACAAATTATAAATGTCTCACACTTTGCAAACATAATTGTGCAAACATTTAATTTGAAGAATTATCTCTATTATAAATTGGTGTGAATCTGGCACCAGGATTTTTTTTCCTTCCCGGGGCTAAAGGAGGCCTTGACCGATACGTGGCTAAGAAAATATTTTCTAAATATATTTTTACATGATCAAATAAAATGCAGAAGCGGCTTAACTGGGGCTACACATATTTCCGATGGGCAATACCCGCCCCCCAGCCCTGGTGTAGCCCCGCGCGGGGTATAAATTACAACCTTATTCTTACAGTTTAAAGCATATTTTGTTGTAGATGATAGAATGCTACAAAAGGTAACATATGCGTATTGAGCCAAACATATGGTCAGTCCTCTGACTCATGTTTTTTTTTTTTTTTTTTTTTGGGGTTTCACAATCAACTGAGTCAAAGAAGAGTAATCCGTATTTGAACTGTCTGCATTGAATTAAATGGCGTGTTCCTTCGCCAGATGGGACTTTCTCCTTTTCTGTTTTGAATTATTCCGCCTGTTCCGGATGTCTATAGCTTTCATGTCGTGGCTGCTTTCTGTTATAGCAATGATACTGCGCCCAAACGCAAGTGAGAGACCTCATGTGTGGAGAGTCAGAGGTTCAGATTCGGTCTACAACTTGCATCATTCATCCGTGTTAAAATGTCATTCAGTCAACTTCTCGATGGCGCCGTGACGTTTTGTTGAACTCCGAGTCACCTTTCCGTTGTGTCATGCGAAGCGGTTGCACCTGTCCTGTGCGCTGTGGTGACTGAAGAAGAGTCGACAAAGTAATCCTACCAAAAGCTTTGATCCCGAAATGATTACGATTCAAGCGTTGCTTTAAAATCAAAGTATTACCGTTGATCGGATTGGCAACCTTCCAGTTAAAAAGTCTAACTGGTGGCTTGACTGAATGCATCATTGGAGTATCCACCATTAACGTCCGTCCGTCCGTCCAGTTTTTATACTATATTAGGGTCATTAGGGATACGGGTGTGCTGGAGCCTGTCCCATCTGACACACCCTGGACTGGTCACTAGCCTCTAGTTAACTAGTTTTAATTGACTAGGAAGGCAACTAAGTCACAAATTGCATACGTATGAAACGTTAACGTTTTATTTTTGCAAATGAAGTCTGTCTGAGAGGCACGTACTGTCTGGACTGATGCATATAGCAACACCTGTTCGCACTCAGTTTTTGCTCCCCCTCGTATAGGTTTTAAACACCGTTGCCAACCATAATAAAAGTTGTTCAATTTTGCTCGCCTTACAGCAGCATTGCTGCAAGTGGTTGGGAAGCAAGCAGCACCGCAGCTTGAATCAAACCTACATTCATTTTGCTATCACTCGTCATTTCTGCAACAACATTTGCTGTATGTCCTAGTCAAAGAAGATAATTGCTGGAAGACGTTGACAGGCAAAAGATATTTTGCTTACGTGTTGCCTTTCTTTTCTTCCTGAAAGAGTTTTTGAGGAAGGGCAGAAGTGAGCTTGGGCCGGTTTGTTCCAGTAAACCATAGCTGGAAGATTTAATCAGGTCATTAACTGACTTGGAAGGCGTCGAGCTGAAGGCAGTGTTTTTATTGATGTAGCAGGAAACAAGTGGGGTGGCGGGCGTGGGGGGGGGGGTTCACAGACTGTTCACAGCCAACCCCCCTTTAAAAGTGCACCCATGCCTCGACTGTCTCGATTAAGGCGCATTTAATGTCGCAAACACCCCATTAATCTTCAGGTGGTACGGGGGAAAATGTTGTGAAACCCGAAAGGTGTGTTAACGATGGCGCTAGGGTCGGCGTCCTGCGGCGAGACACCACCAGGCAGCGTACTGGGCTGTAAACCCCAAAAAACTGTCAACAAGCTCGTGCGCAGCTATGCAAACTAAATGATCACTCTGGCATGGTTAGGATTAGTTGACTTTTCATCCAACAGTACATCTCAAAAAGCGGAACAGCCATTTTGCGACTTGAACCGTGAACCGGATCAAATGTACGCACCATGTATCTCTTTTTTTTTTTTTTTCCTTTTGTCCGGACCGGAGTACTAAGTGTGAACGCAACATAAGTAAACATAAACAACACATTTAACTCAATAACGAGCATCATAATGTGTGCTTCATGAAGGATGACCATACCTTCAAAAAATCCATCCATCCATCCATTATCTGTACCGCTTCTCCTCACAAGGGTCGCGGGGCGTGCTGGAGCCTATCCCAGCTGTCTTTGGGCAGTAGGCGGGGGACACCCTGAACTGGTTGCCAGCCAATCGCAGGGCACACAGAGACAAACATCCGCACTCACAATCACACCTAGGGGCAATTTAGAGTATCCAATCAACTTACCATGCATGTTTTTGGAATGTGGGAGGAAACCGGAGTGCCCGGAGAAAACCCACGCAGGCACGGGGAGAACATGCAAACTCCACACAGGGTGGCCGGAGCCGGGATCGAACCCACGATCTCTGAACTGTGAGGCGGACGTGCTAACCAGTCGTCCACCGTGCCGCCTCAAAAAATCCTAATAATAAAATAAGGAGCACTACTTTTGTGTTTGTTTGTTTTGACCTGTAGTTTAGGCTAGTCAAGGCAGCTTTATTTACATAGCACATTTCACACACAAAGTGCTTCACATCAGAGCTGGGCATTCCGCCCATATGACGTACCGGCCCGTCCGTCCGCCTAAGACGGACTCCCATTTTGCAGGCGATAAACATTCGATGGGAAACTTGGAAAAAATAGTCAGCCTGAACATAGTCGGAAGCCCACTTTTTCCGTCCATCTAATCATCTATCGTCTATTTTCGCGGTGAGGCTTCCGTTTCCCGTTGGCCGCAGCCGAGGTCCTCGAAGGTCCAAAAAGGTCCTAACGGGTCCTAAAGGGAGACGTATTTAGTCCGGCCACGTTGAGTCTTTTGTTTCAAATATCGTGGGGGTGGAAGGAGCTCCTCTCATTCCCTTAAAGTTGCGGGAGAGATGCATGCACATTCTACATGGCAGAAGAAGAACTGACTCGTTGGGGTCAATGCATTAGATCGATGTGTGCAAAGTACGTTTATAAGTAACGGCAAGAAGATATCCACTTTTAGCTGGTCTAAAGAGCAGCCTACTTTCAGTCACCGGGTGTGCTGAGGCGTGTAAATGAATGAAAATGCCCTGGGTCGGCCGAAACGCCTCGCCTGGCGCAGCGTGGTCTGCCAAATTCCCAAACGCGATCAAATCGACTTGCGACGGGGCAAAAATGATCTTTTTCGCTGCTTAAGTCTTGTCTACCTTAATGAAGCCAAAGCAAACATCCTGTTTATATAGCCCGCCCACATTTCCTCCCTTCACCACGATAAGAGCATCATGCGAGTCACATCGCCTGCCACTTGGACTTCACTCTCACATTGTGACGAGTGAAGAGCCTTGTTGACTTAAAATGTCAATTTCCCATGATCCCTTGTCACTTATCTCAGTCTCACTTCCAGTGTGCCTGTGCAGTGATGAGACTATACCGTGTGCAGGCCAGCCAGGGAAAAGGCCTAATGAACGCGGCCCGTGTTGCCATGTGCGTGATGCGGACAGACTTGCTTTTCATGTACAAAATGCATGCGAAATGATGATCAAGATTCCCTTATAATCTTGACGTTCTTTTCGATCTTTAATCGGAGCCATCTTGTCTGCCGTCTGGCCAGGGTAGTGTCACGTGGGACTGTCGCAACAAGCGCACGGTGAGTTGCCTCTGGTCACTTGTCGCGTTGCGCGTCTGATGAAAGCCTCGACTTGCTCCTCTTTCACGAAAACAATTGTCAGCGGAATAAAATGCATTTCAATGTATCCTCTGAGGAATGAATATTCATCACATTTTCGTTGTGTTTCTTTGCAGGATACTGAGCCACAACAAAATCAGAGTCCTGAACAATGGCTCCTTCTTTGGACTTAATGCCCTGGAGAAACTGTGAGTAGCTCATCAATCTTTATCAATAATCAGGCTGGCATGTGTTTTGCGTGCGTCGTTCACCATATGTGTGAGCTGCTAGTTCACTTTGGGGGGCCTGCGGAGAGCAAATCAGACGGGATATGAGGAGAACTGAGCAGCTCTTGTGTGCTTCCATTCAGTGGGCTTGAGCCCAGCAAGGAGGACGATCCTCCGCTCGGGCTTCATACGTGTTCGTTCCGCCGACAAGTTCTCATGGTTTCACCTCAATCGTTCTCGGTCAGGAAAATCCCTCATCGCTAGCCATCGCTAGTTGCATCGTTCTTCTTTCGATGGGCTGTTAGATGGGTGATAGGCAGGTGGAATAAACAGTACATTTTATTGGCTTGTCCGATCTATGAGTGGGCCGACCCTCCGGACTCATTTCTAGCGGATCAAGGTAGGATACAGTTGTGTCGTAATCTGGTGTAGGCCAGCCATCCATTTTCTATAGCACTGACCTCAATAGGGTCATGTGTGAGATCTAGCCTATTCTATCTGACGTTAGGCGAGAGGCGGAGTACACACCGGACTGTTTGGCAAACAATTGAAAGGCACACAGTTAAGTTTCAGCATGCATCACAACGGGCCTCACTCTTTGAGAGGGACGTATGTAAAATATAACTTTGGAGATAAACATGAAGAAATACTGGAAAAATCTTAATGTCAACAGTGAACAATTATTTGATACACTAAATTACCATTTTTTTTCCTGAAAAAAAAAAAAATAATAATTTACCCACTGATACAGTGACCTATCATGCTTATCATTATAAGGTTTACATGTATTGTATTTATCGTCGTCATCATCATCATCCTCCATTAGTAGAGTATCATTGTTTTCATTATTTCCCCTTAAATTACGATGGAAATGGAACGGTCTGCAACATGAAAAACAACCCATTGAAAAAGTTGATATTATTCATTAAAAATACAACCAAAAGTCAAAACTTTAACACAATGACATATAATGATAATGGTGCAATGTTGTGACTTTGCCTCACACACCAGTAATTTTTAAAAACTTAACGTTAATTGTCACACAAGAGTAAAAAGGAGAACCTAACATGAATACAACTACATACTGTACTCAATCATAACTTTGCTCTGCTCTGCTTATCTTCCATAAATGGTTGTACTTTCTTCTTCTCTTAACCCCCGCCCAAGAAAAAAAAGAAAGAACAATCCAAACGCTCAGTCCATCATTTGTGGCTCTTTGACCCGAGGCCTCGTAAGGTAGCCTGAAGTCTCCCATTATGTGATAACTTCAGAGGCGATATTTTCCGCCAAAATGTTGGTCAGACTCAAAATTGTAAGACTTCGGGCTTGTCTCGCTTGAGTGATCCCACTGCGCTATTATCGTCTTTGATTGATTTGCTTTCTCCTTAAAGGGGTGTGGAAACCAAATCAAATGCGAGGCTTGTTATCCTTGCACAGGCATCACTCAGGTGCGCCAAATGTTTACAAGGGACATGTTGGCACGTCTGGCTCTCTGTCGTTGGCTCTCCATCAGAGGTTTCCTTTACCCCGCACTCAAATAACTGATGATGCCAGTAAAGCTTTTACGGCATCCTGGTAGCTGACAACAAACACGCTCTCTCTGTCGGGATACTGCAGTTTCGCAAACGCACAATAGAGGAATATTAGTTCCACATGCTATTCGGATCTGCCACCCAGGAAGCTCAGCAAACATCTCGCAAGTGTTAGAAGAGGTCATTTGCTGTTGTCATTATCTTCTTTGTACCCATGTAGTGGAGAACCCAAATCGGTTTGCTAGCCTTGCCGGCAGCTAGGCCAAGTTGTCACCCAATTTATCTCGGGGCTACAGTTGAAAAGTTGCCGGCGAAGAAAGGACCGATGCGAATGTGAACATGGCAAAGAAACATTTTGAATGTAAAATGAGCTGGACGCGCTTGTTTTTGTACGTGCGGACCGGGCTCCCCGTAAAGCGCAAGGGTCGCCGGGTCGAGGAAACCCGAGCTCGGCCACTCGGGGCCGACCTTGTACGCGCAGCAGTGGTGAAACCAGCGGGAGGCAACAGGGGTGGAGTTTTTCTTGGAGACTGGAAGATGTTGACAACACGTAGGAGGCTTTCACATAGGGAGTCGTGCGTGTCCGCTGTTGGGAGAACACATAGAAAATCCTGCAAGCCTCACTTCATTCCTCTTCTGGCTCTGTGACACACAACAGCGGAGGTCCGCTCACTCAGCCTTTCGTTGAGCTGCGCCGCTCGTCATTGCATGGGAGCACATGGGGGGGGGGGGGGAATCGCTGTCTGGTGGTAAGAAATGTGACATTGAAATTCACCGTCGCAGCGATTTATGCTACATTTTCCTCCTTTGTAGCTTTCATTTCTTTTTTGGCCTGCCGTCGCTTCCCTGCTCGTCTCATTGCTTCCAGTATGTCATTTCCATATGCTTGTCATTTGGAGCAGTAGTGAACAGTTAGTCATATTATGTGGTCAATACTATAATCAAAGGACAAGCCCACTCGGGCTGAGTAAACACACATCAGGGAAATGCGCAGCATCTCTTCCACTACTAGAACGAGACAAACACTGACTGGGCGCACACACACACACACACACACACACATAAACGTTTCATTTGACCGTTTTTAACGTCTATTTTACTCATTATAATCCTTTGAGTTGAAATTCAACTCAAGCATCGAAAAATATATATTTTTCGGGAGCTGGGTGGTGTGCGGGAGTCGTCGCCTTGCTCAAGGGCACCTCGGCAGTAGTCAGAAAGCAGACGGGACGGGACGCTTAAACGGTTAATTGTGGTTTCAAAGCCTTCCAGATGAGCCCCCGCTGCCCCCACGCCGGAGTGCTCTGTGTCCGCCGAGCCTGCTTCCTAGTACGGGCACCCTCGGCTCCCGTCGGAGCATTTGGAATCGCTCTGGTAAAGACAAAGGCGAACACCGGGCGCGTTCATCGTGAACGCAATCTGATCCGCTGCTGCTAGCAGGGCGGGTAAACGAAGAGCTCAGCCGCCATCGTCCAGACTTTGCAGAAATCTACACAGTTGGCCCTTTCATTGGGACAAACCTCCTCTAAGCCACGGATGCCTTCATAACTGGCCAAACCACCCAAGTGCAGTGGAGCAATTTAGCCTTGTTTGTTTTTTTGCTTTCGAGACTGTGTTATTGCAGCTCTTTTAAATAGCAGCGGCGTCCAACAGCTACATTCGGATGTCGGAATGCCTCATTTCTTTTCCAGTTTTGGGCTTGAATCATACCTGGCTTCTTTGGCACAATGTGCCAAAGTGCTATATGTAGCGTTGTTACTCACGCACACACACGCACACACACACACGCACAATCAGATGCATGCATAGATGGGTATAGTGTTGAGCTGTTCATGAAAATAATAGTGAAGGACTATATTTGTGTTGGTTTGTTCATCTGTATGTTAGCCGGTTATTCCTTGGTTCGTGGAAAATAATGCGTGATCGTGGGGCCAATTAGTCACTTTTGACGCTGGAGGGAAAGGTTCCGCGGAGACACAATTGGAAACACGAGAAAATACATCCATCAAGTCCCGGTGTAAGTGTTTGTTTGTCTTTGTGCTTGTTAGTTAGCAGGCCACGTTCTCAATCTTCAAGGATAACATAACCATTGTTTTTTTTTTTTTTTTTCTCAATTCCGGGAGAGGAAGAGCAGTTCTACAATGACTTCAATGGTAAAGGGGAACATACCGTGTTGAGATGCCCTTGAGCAAGGCACGGACTACGGGAGTGCTTTTCACGTTAGAACTTTGGCGGATGTTAGGAATGCGCAAATTTGCGACATGATAAAAGTACATGATATTGATCTAAAGCTGACATGCAGATACAGCACAGGCCGCCACAAGTACCTTGCACCCCTGCGGACACCCTCTCGGACGGGAGCCGATGCGGGCAGGTCCACTAGCGAGCCGGGACCTTTATGAGTTGTGGACAGATCCCAGCAGCCTGTCCTGTGCTGATTTGAGGCGAGGTAATGAGAATAATGAGCAGAAGCGGGCCGAGGCTGCCTGGCTCTCGTCCAACTGGGCCCCCGCCGCACCCTGGGACACGCAGGACAGGCAGGCAAGGCGCAAGGGGCCCTCATTACCCGCTCTGCTCACCCTGACGTGGGGAGGAGAGCGCGAGCAGGGCGCGAGAGCAGAGGGCAGCCGTGATGATGGATGAAGGAGCAGCAGGACGCTGCAGTGGACCGGCCTGAACGGCAGCAGTGAGCTCGGCGACTCAGGAAACTTGGCAACATTATAGCCAGTCCTCCACTCAAAAAGTCTAAAATGAGCCTCACGGACGAGAGCACATCATGCAACGTTTAGCTCGCATGTTGGGTCGGTTTGGGCCACATCCATGTTATATATATATATCTATATAGTCGAGGCGGCATTATCATTTTATGTTTATTGATGAAAGTGAGCGCACTTTGTGTCTTTTGCTAAATGGGAGACAGGCGACTCTTGAGCGTTTAGTGGTTAGGAAGTTGTCCAACTTAAACAGGCTTAGCAACACAAGGGAGGAGAAGCCACGCTATAGATGGTATGGTGGCTGGAGAGAGAGAGCGAGCGAGGGAGAGAGCGAATGCATGCCCCTGCAATTTGTCTTAAATAAATGTGAGGTTGTTTTCCTTAGCAAGAGATTTCCACAGAGGCTAAGTGAATGACGCTGATGAGTTGGAACAAAGAAGAGGTGGGCAGCACATAGAGAAAAAAAAAAAAAGTAGAGAAAAAAAAAAAACATAACGGAGCCCCTCTGTCCAGCCCAGTCTTGGGTTCACACCGGACCGCCACTTTAAAAGGACTGTGGATGCCGCACGTCGGAAAAATGAACGTTTACGTCAACACATTTCCCTGCGCCGTCCGGCTTGGCTAACCTCGTGCTTATCGTGCCGGGGTGGAGCGGGTCGGGTGAGGAAAGGGTTAAGCGTGCCGGAGAGGGGAAACAGAAAGGGGGGGCGCTGCTGGACTTGATAGACTCCAGATGTGTCTTGCAGATAAACTGGAGGAGCGGGGTGTTTGTGTTACAGGCCGAGCTCCGTCATGGCTCTGGGGCTTTATTGAAACACATAGCTAGTCACCTCATAGGCCAATTACAAAATTGAATGCTTTCTATGTCACTAAATCTATTTTACGCACTTCCTGGGAACGGTTGATATGGTATAAAAGCGCTAAGATCTCTCGGGACTCACAACTTAAATGTATTTTTCCCGAAAACCTTCGCCTTCCTCGCAGTTTCTAGATGTTGCTCCATCACGCCAGCTAGGAGCAGAGTGAGATTACGGTTTGTTTGTTTGTTTGTTTGTTTGTTTGTTGCTGTTGACAACCCTGCCGTAAATGAACTGCTTTTTGCTGCTATACAAGCATCGCATTAATAACAATATGCTCCGGATTCGGTTCTATGGTCATCATCAAGTCTTTTGATCACTTGCTTTTGGACCTCTTCATTTTTTTCCAGAATATTTTCCATGGTCTAGTTCCAAATTATACTTAAAGCAGAAGTCAACACAAAGATATTTTTTTTCAAGAATATGTTCCCAGCAGGCCCACTAACACGGCATTTTGATTAATTTTGCGTTTGTGGAACATGAGTTGAGCAGCAAAATGCACTGGCTTTTAGCCAGCTTTGGGGGTGGCCATTTTGTCTTCTGTCAACTGAAAATGACATCACAACTGCTCACAACGACCAATCACGGCTCCGATTCAGAAAACAGGTCAGCCGTGATTTGTCGTTACCAGAGCCCTGAGCAGCTGTGATGTCATTTTCAGTCGACAGAAATGACAAAATGGCCGCCCCCAGAGATGGCTAAAAACGAGTGCATTTTGCTGCTTAACTCATATTCCACATACGCAAAATGAATCCGAATGCCGTGTTTCAACTAGTGGGCCTGCTGGGAACATATTGTTGAAAAAAATGTGTTTGGGTTGACTTCCACTTTAACTTTGGGGCATTGGGCTCTAGAGGTAACCACTGTAGGTAGTAAGTCATGTTATTGCGAAAGATATAGCTGCAAAAATGAGGCTCCTTCTTCATTGGTCATTTCCAGTCCAAGCCGTTGTTCCCAGTGCATTCAATGTTTTGTCACCTATAACACGATTAAATGTAGACACCGTGCTTGCTAGTTGATCCAGTGAAGCCGACACAAGCTCTAAAGCGGTAATCGTCTGCTTCTTTGGTCCTTCCAAATGCCAAAAATGAAGTCAACAACAAGTTGAGGGTTATAAAGTTTTTCTTGGCAGGATAGCATCACACTCCTGTTGCTGCAGACTATAAAACATAATCAATTCAGGAAATGTTGCACAAAATAAAAGTGTTACTCCTGTGCACCCCTCCACCCCCCTTCACGTCTCCATTTTTTTTTTTTTTTTTTGCTCCAATCATTTTAAGCATATCACTCAAATGGAAACTTGGAGAATATGACATCATGAGCTTGCACAATACCATAACTTTGTTTCACTGGCTTATGTTTTACTATTTACAAAGCAATCAGTTTCCAGAAGAACACTGACGAAGGTTGATTAGGTATCCAACCTTAGGGGAAGAGAGAATAGAAAGAAAATAATCAGGGCAATGGGTAACAAAGCAGGAAATTAGTAGAAAAACAAGAGCTCTGCAGATGCCGGTTTCCTGTTTTAGGGGAAAGGCAGGAGTGTGTTTGGGGGGTGCGGTACAGAGACCCCATTGTGAATAAGTGTGTTAAGGAGTACGGAGGTGGGGGCTGAACTATACACAGGGACAATTTTGCTGAGCGCTCAATGCCCCAAACCACCTGCCCCTCCCTGGAGGGGAAAGCTAGCTTGTGAAAAAGGAGAAAAAGGAAACTGTAAAAATAAACGAGCGAGGGCCTCTGCTAAGACGGCAACCATACAGGAAATGACACGCGGAACAAAAATGGTTCCTCTGACCTTTGTCAGGAAACTGGGAACCAGTAAACGCTTGCTCTCCCATTTTCAAAACATACTTCCAACCCGCAGATAGATTTTCAACGGGAGATAACTAGAATTACAGTGACGAAATTTGCCTCAGGATTGCGATGGCTTTCCATAAGAAAATGACAGGAACAGGAAATTCCTGATTCCAGTCTAGCGATAATCAGCGGCCATTCTCCGGCCTCAGTCATTTTTCCAGCTCCCTCCGGGGCCGGGCCCTAAACAATGTCACGTCCCCGACGCGCTGCTCTTTGGAATGGCAACTCCAAATGTCTGGACTGCTTTACGTATACTTCATTAGTAGCCTCTCGCCACCCTCCAAGCGCGTTCTCCACCTCTGGAGACGGCCCGAGGCGGAATTCCTTCTTATTGGAAACCTCTCAGGTCTTTGGCCTTTACAGTACAAAATCAGATTAAGTGGCTCCATTGGTCAAGCAGAAGAGAACTTGTCACAAACACAACCCAAGGATGTAGCAACACATAGCTACAACCGCGGTCCATTTTTCATTTTCTTGCTCAGGATGCATGAAGCTTTGAAGTGTATTATGGTCTGATAATTATCCTTACTTGTTGACAGCTGTTGTCAGTCTAGAAGAGTCGAGGCCACTGAGCTGTGAAGTTCTTTTCGGGGTCTGCTCAAAAGGGCGCGCTGATACTCATCACTTATATAAATATCAACCTTTGAGTTTGCGAGCAGCCGCTAAAGGGATTTGTGCTAGGAGTAAGGATGTGTCACATTTAAATGGTTCCTATTTTGGAATTAGATCGTATGTAGACTATGCTTGTAAAGTCATTGGTGCAGAGCCGCGCTGCCCACTGACACATTTCTATATTGAGTGGAAGACGACACAAAATTGTGTTTTACAAGAATCAGTTCTATGCGGGCCCACTAGTCGAAAGATGGCATTCTGATTAATATTGCGTTTGTGGAATATCAGTTCAACAGTAAAACCCACCCATTTTTGTCCATGACAGGAGGCGGCCATTTTGCTATGTCGACTAAAAATGACATCACAGTTGCTCAGGGCTTAAGTAACGACCAATCACGGCTCAGCTTCAGAAAAGGTGACAGACAGACGGACTGGTCCGTCAATCAGACAGAATGCCCGCCTCTGAGTTTATCCATTATGTTTAATCATGTGCAACCCATGTCCGAATTAAATCCAATGAAACCAAAGGATTTTTTTTTTTTACAGTGTAGTATGCCGGGTGGAGCTATCACAAACATGAGGGGAAAACTGTTGCTTGAATTGACTTTTTTTTTTTTTCACGAATGACAACAAAAACAGGAAGGTGGCACTGAATGGACAAACATAAACATAATCTGCTAAAATTAGAAATTAAGGATGTACCTCAAAGTGCATTATTCAGCGTGCAAAAAACATTTGGGTAACATTATATTTATTTAAGTCGCTTTTTAATTTTTTGTGAATGTATAGCATTCCCTCATGTGTTTGCCCAAAGAGCCAAGCTGTAACCCGCCAATAAAGTTGATGAAAGCCGGGGATTCCACTTTACTGGAAGGCTGCCGGTTGCAGATGGGAGATGACAACAGAGACACTATTGTGCGCCATTAATGTTTTTTGGGTGGGAAATGATCCGCTTTGACTTGCCGTTGCTATTACATTTGATTTTCTTTAGTCACCTGCACATAACCTCAAAAGGCTAATAGGATGCTTTAAATCAATGTGTTGTTTCAGGTTCGCTGTTGATGAAAGTGAAGTCTGTATTTGCTTTTTCAAATTGGGCAGGAATAGCTTAAAAAAAAAAATTTTTTTTTTCCTGCCTTAATCCTCGCTGACTTTCTTTTAAAATTCTTGAATACTCCCATAGGAGAATACCTTATTGTTTCCTGAGACGAGGAGTGGGGTTGCTCATAGTGCTGATTTATTATTATCTTTTTTTAATCTCCAAACACGCATCGCATTTTGATGAAGCGGGAAGCGCTGCGTGACTGTTGGTGGCCGGGCTTTTTGAAGGCACGAATTTACAGCACGTTTCTGTAGAGAAAACCTGGCACTCCTGGACGAAAATGAATTGCCATTCAAAAATTGTTCATTAGCCCCAGAATAAGCTCGTTCATAAAAACGTTCACCACGCAAAAATACACCACGCTCCGTGCACATTCGCCTAAAATATGAACGAGTTCATGAACTTTTGCTCATTGAAGTCGGTAAGGTCCAACAGTGAAAACCACGGATGCACTTTAAATCACTGGAAAGGATCCGGAAAATGTGATATGCTGAAGCATTCATCATAGCGAGAGTTTTTGGACATTTCCGTGCTCCCCAAATTTGTGGGTACAGTTTCCTCTTCCAACATGACTGTGCAACCAGCGCACAAAGCACGTTCCATAAAGACATGCATGACAGAGTCTGGTGTGGAGGAACTTGACTGGCCCGCACAGCGTCCTGAACTCAATCCGATGGAACGCCTTCGGTATGAAATAGTGGAGATTGAGAGATAGGCCAACATCTGTGTGTGACCTCACAAATGCAGTCCCATAAACACACTCGCGGACAGCCTCCCAGAAGAGTTGAAGCGGTTATGGGCGCAAAGGGTGGACTGACGTCATTTGGAACCTTATGGATTAGGAATGGGATGTTATTTAAGATCATACGTGAGTCAAGGCGAGCGAGCGAATACCTTTGGCAATATAGTGTACTTACACCGGATACTTTATGCGTTGCTGGTGTCTGTGTCTGTCTTGAAAAGTTCCACTCCCAGATGTACCACACCTTTTTGTTTGCGGAATATGTTTTCTGAAAGCAGAGTTTGATCAAAAAATAGCTCTGAGGTTGCACATGGCGTAAGGCAGCACCGCGGAGAATAGTGAGGAAAGACAGATTTTTGCGAGCGAGAATCCCCCGATGACGTGCCTACTGCAGTGGCATCCTTTATAGAATTGGAAGAGATAAAAGCCACATCCTGTATGGGCTGCTGTTAATGCTTGTGTGCTCGTGCGCGGAAATCCGTGCGATGAAAGTGTGATGTAAATGGACATTTTTCATGTCGAAAGAAAGAGGACATTCCAACTTGCGCCGACCATGTCCTGCAGATAACTATCAGTCTCCTGACCTGCTTGGACCTCACTATTCCCACAAGAGCAGTTAAAAAAAACAAAAAACAAAAAAAAACTTGGATGTGAAATCAAACACGGGACAGCGTTGAGGGTTTTGCTAAATCCTTTACCACATGGGTGTGGATGTGGAATGGGAAGCGGGTGGAGAACTGTGCAGTGGGTAGAACGAAATTAGATCTTCAAAAGCAGCTGAAATAATTAATATTTATGGCGTCACTGAGAAAATCATGGGATGAACTCGTTGGGAAAAGGAGAAGAAGACTTATCCTGTCTTTGTAGGGGCATGTTTCGCTTCAAGCCCAGGTGGCTGCTGGGATAAGATTTCCTATCGCTGCGCAGTATCCTGCTGTGTCCTGCTCGAGGAACCGGGCTAGGCCATGAGAATCACTTTCTCGTGGTTCTCTTGTTTTTTATCAGACGTTCCTGTGAAGGGTCTCTGTGAAGACGTGTCAACATTGCCCCTGTGTGTATTATATCATTTGATATTTTCTCTCTCCGCAGGGATCTCAAGCACAATTTAATCAGCACCATCAAGCCCGGAGCCTTCCAAGGCCTTTCTGAGCTCCGCAAACTGTAAGTGGATGTGCTTCACCTTCCATTTCACAGCAGCAAATGCAATAAGAAGAATTTTGCAGCTGTTAAAAGACAAGGTGTTATCTGTCTTTTTTTTTTTTTTTTTTTTAAATGGCGCAGGTTTGGTCTGGCAGTGCATAGCAAATGTGATGCTCATCATAGTGATTCATCTTGCGGGCCATGACAGGGAATGTAAAAAAAAAATATATATATATATATACAGTTGCAAGAAAAAGGATGTGAACCCTTTGGAAGTACCTGGAGAAATTGCTCATAGTATGTGATCTGATCTTCATTAATAAATATTAAGAATGTGTCATCAAGAGCGGTAAAATCAGCATATCGTCGCTGTCCTGTGAAAAAGACTTATCCCCAATTTTGGAAACTTTTTTTAAATTTTCACTTTATCGCGACGTCTGTTACGAGGAAACGTGATTCATGTAAAAATAGGAAAATGAAAAAAAAAATGGAGATAAGTGTTTTTCACATGACAGCGGCGATATGTCAACAGCTTTCCAGCACTCACTCAGAGGGCCAGTTTCATGCCAACCATTTTATATCAAACGGTTGCGGCCCACAGGTCCAAGTGTTTGATCTTCTGTACGTGGCCTAGGCGAGAGGGCTTGGCATACTTCCTCTTTTTTGTTTTGGCCATGGTGTTCAATAACAAACATGAAAACACAATTGTTTGTGTTTACTGGGACTGTGTCCATTGTTGTCTATTGTTTTGGCTTCGATGGAGATCAGATGTCATTTTATGATCAGAAATCCAGGTAATTTTAAAGGGTTCATTTTGGGGCAGGAGAAAGTTCCATTCCTACTCAAAAAAAAAAAAGAAAGTAAATTCACATACAAACCAACAAATGATTCTCAAAACAACACCGCTCTCATTTTTACGTTTGGCAGAGCAAAATACTGTGGAATGTCACTCCAAGGGTCCAAAATAATAGGAGCGCTGCATTTGTGTCCATCTGAATGGCAATTCTGGTTCATGGAAGATGGCGTAGGACCGCATCATATTATGTTACGTTTAATTTCCATCATGACTCAAAACGAGCTGAAGAGAAAATGCATATCTTCCATTGTGGGGAATTTTTACGATTTACTTATTTTTTTTGTCATTAGGAATTGACAGACAAGACCACACCTTTTGCATTCTGGAGTGGAGGTCATGGTTCCATCATGACTCACACTCAGTGGCAGGATGTTCATTTGATAGCCACACTTAATATCTGTCATAATACAAGACAACAGCAATAACAACTTCAATAATATACGTCGCACTCACCAGAAATGCTGATGTTTTGCTCTGACCATCCAATCAGGGGACAGAAAATGCTGACATTATCGAGCAGCCAATGCCAATTTCAATTTGAGTGGTTTGAGAAACAGTCTCGGTTTCTCATATTTTTGAAGTTACTGACATCCACAATTTCGTCAGTCATCTTCAAGGCGCCCAAGAAAGGCTCCACAGCCGAGAACAAGTCAAGTTTGCTTTACTTGTGAGTTGAGAGGCCGGTCGGAGCTGCTGTCATCTGCGCTGCCCCCGCGTGACTCGCCTTCCCTCCGCCCCCTGCTTGTGTTTTCCCTGCAAGGTCTGGGGCTTCTCAAAACAAACAGGAGGAGATAAACACATGCTTTGGACGGTGCTCTGTCGGGTCGTGTCAGAGTAGCACCAGAGCACATCTCTCTGGCTGTGGCAATGCATCACACTCGAGCCAGGGGCCCTGCCTTTGCCGATAAACATTTACGGGTGTTCCATGGGGCCATGGAGTAAAGATAAGCGAGGCGGAGACTTCAGACCCATTTCCTTTAGATCCAACTTTGCAGGCCTTCCGTTGGCTCAAAAGGACGGGAGCTAATATGCTGATGATCGAGGCAGAGTTCAAAAGGAGGCCGTCCTTTAAACGCGGGCTACTTCAATCCGACGTCACAGAAATAGAACGCGAAGGAGCCCCGATATCATTGATCGCTGAGACGCATCTAATGGATCAAAAGTAACCAAGTCCATTTCTTGGTCTTTTCCCCTCTTTCAGTGACCTATCCAACAACCGCATTGGCTGCCTGACTTCAGACATGTTCCAAGGGCTGACTAATCTCACTAAATTGTAAGAGAAAGTTCAAATGGTGTACTTTTCCGCATTTTCTGCGTCTTGGGAAAACTATCGACATATCTTGTTTATCCATTTTGTGCTTGGTTAGGAACTTATCCGGGAACATCATATCAACCTTGAATCCAGGCGTGTTTAAGGAGCTGTCATCCCTCAAGCTTGTGTGAGTCTTTTTTTTTTTTTTTTTTTTGGTCAATGCTCAATAGCCATATTAATTGCAGACTTACTGTAGACAGATGTTGATCAGGAATTGCAATTCTCTCATAAACTGTGTGTACTGTAAATGCAAAGCCTTAAGCCAAACTTCCAAAAAATTGAATTGAAGGGCTTCTTTGGTGAAGACATTATTATATTACTGTATATTTATATATTTATACATTTTCACCTGACACCCAAAAAATGTCTTTACCAAAACATGTTGTATGAGCCTCCACTAGTCAAAGCATGGCATTCTGATTGATATTGCATTTGTGGAAATATGAAATACGGTAACCCCCCCCCCCCCCTGCCGTTTTTGTCCATTTTGCCATTTTCTTGCTGTTGACTGAAAATGACACAGTTGCTCAGGGCTCCGGCAACGACCAATCACGACCCAGCTTCAGAAAACAGGTGAGTCGTGATTGGTCGTTACCTGAGCAGCTGTGATGTCATTTTCAGTTGACAGAAGTGACAAAATGGCCGCCCCCTGAGATGGCTAAAAATGGCTGAATTTTGCTGTTTAACTCATATTATGCAAATGCAATATTAATCAGAATGTCATATTTTGACGAGTGGAGGCTCGTGTTTTTGTCAAGATTTTTATGGGGGATGACTTGTCCACTTGAAGATAAATTAATCTAACATGCATGTTTTGGCAACGCGGCATGACGATGAAGTCTCGTCTCTCGGAAACACGCATCATGACATTGATTTTTTTTGTCACCAGCAACTTCAACTCGGAATACCTCTCATGCGACTGCGGGCTGCACTGGATCCCGGGCTTCTTTCGCAGCAGCTCAGCTCGCCTGGGGGATGAAACCTTGTGCGCTTATCCCAGAAGCTTGAGGGGAAAGCCCCTACGGGGACTTCGGGAAAGCCAGTTGAATTGCGGTGAGAATTTGCTCCCTCGCTCGCCTAGCGAGCCACCACATTCGCCGTGATGTGGGCCGATCTCAGACGTTGTCTTTTCCATTGCGCCAGACGGCCCTCTGGACCTGCACACCCTGACACTGCTGCCCTCTCAGCGCCAGGTGGTCTTCAAGGGGGATCGGCTGCCATTCCACTGTACTGCCGCCCTGGTGGACAAAGTCACTGCATTGCACTGGCATCACAATGGCCAGCCGGTGACCTCTGACCCAGACAAGGGTGTCCAGTTGGAGAGCAATGTGGTGCATGACTGCACCTTCATTACCAGGTGAAGAAGCTGCTTCGGGTGCTTTCAGGCCATCTTCAAACGTTTTGGGTGACGCGGTGCACTAAAGCCTGCCATACGTTGTGTATGCTTGATATCCAGTGAGCTTATTCTATTCAACGTACATGTGGAGGCCAGTGGAGAGTGGGAGTGTGTGGTTACAACCGGCAGGGGAAACACGTCCCGCGCTGTTGAAATAGTGGTGCTAGAGAACAGCGCCTCCTTCTGCCCGGAGGATAAAGTTGTTAACAACCGGGGCGAGTTCAGGTAAGTTACAGACATATTAACGCTAAATGTTTGAAGGGGAAAATCAACCCAAAACATTTTTTTTTTTCAAGAATATGTTCCCAGCAGGCACACGAGTTGAAAAGCGGCATTCTGATGAATATCACGTTTGTGGGATATGAGCTAAGCAGCAAGAGCCACCCCTTTTTAGCCATCTCAGGGGTGGCCATTTTTGTCACTTCTGTCGACTGAAAATGACATCACAACTGCTCAGGGCTCGGGTAGCGACCGATCACGGCTCAGCTTGAGAAAACAGGTCAGCCGCGATTGGTCGTTACCTGAGCCCCGAGCAGTTGTGATATCATTTTCAAAATGGCCGCCCCCGGAGATGGCTAAAAAGGGGTGGAGTCACTCTTATTCCACAGAATTCCGTGTTTCGACTAGCGGGCTTGCATAGAACACCTTCTTGAAAAAAATATGTTTGGTTTGACTTCCTCTTTAAATGTGCATCGTTCATTTTCTTCTCTGGCGGAAACTCCAGGTGGCCGAGAACTCTGGCAGGCATCACCTCTCATCAGTACTGCCTGCAGCTGCGTTACCCAACCCTGCCCGTAGAGGGGGATGTGGAGCAGAAAAAGGCCTCTCGCCTATGCGACCGCTATGGGAAGTGGCAGGAGGGCAACTACACCAACTGTCACTATACAAATGGCATCACCCGGGTCCTGCATACCTTCATCCTGGTCAGTGGTGCTGCCGTCTGTGCTGAACGTGTCCCGCATGTTAAACCTGGTCAACTGAAATGTGTTTTCCAAACACTTGGACTGCAGCGGCCCATCAATACATCAAACGCTGTCACATTGGCCCACCAAGTGCGCAAATACACCCTGGAGGCTGCGGGCTTCACTGACTCAGTGGATGTGCTCTATGTTGCACAGATGATGGAGAAGTTTATGGAATTTGTCAGACAGCTGGAAGAGGTTTGACATTTTTACTACAATGTCAAATGCATGCCCATGGCCTTTTTCATTTTATTATCACCATTACATAAAGATGACGGCTGCTATAAGTCACTTTGTCAAATGTATTTTTATTATTTCAAATCGAATTGGTCTGTGGTTTATAGCGCACGTAACCGAATGAAACAGTTAGAGGTGGTGTCAGGCTCACTTTAGTGGTTCCCATCCTTTATTGAACACATTTATTGCATTATATTTTACAAACATTTCATCCTTAATCGACTCACAAGTGTTCTTATGCAGAGTGAAATCTTGGCCTCTTTAGTTGAACATGAGCTATTATTCTCGCGTATGGATGGCAACAGGCGGATGCTTGTGGAGTTGAATCGATTCGTAACACTTTCAAATGTACATTCCTTGAATCATATCGCACTCCACGAATCGTATGGTAAAATCGTCTTTCACTCGAGAGATGCGCGCCATACGGTACGCGGAGCAATGAATCGGTCTCAATATAGCTTGAACCGGCCGATCAATAAGTTAAAGGTCAGTATAAACCGGTTTGTTGTTGCTGATGATTTGTTGTTTCTTTTAAGTTAGTTAACTTTAATTGATTGGACTTTGTTCCATATTAATGAACATGGCAAAATCGAACCGACTCGCTCCACTGGAAATTGTACCGTTCTTGAAACGTATCGTAGCCCATGTGTAAGGGCGTAGCAATTGTATCCAACAAATTGTCCTTTTTTTGGGAGAGGCGCACACCCTGGATACAAAGGTTGATTGTACCTTCTGCCATCTTGTGGCAGAACCTTTCATCTTTCTGCATGCCACTTTATGTCAGAGCATTTTAGATTTTCAGACAAAGAAAGATGCATTGTTTGTAACAAATAGGCCACAATTTAATAATTGGCACACCCGATGATCCCTTACAATGCATTCACGTGTTACCTTAGACCATTGGTGTCAAACATACGGCCCGCGGGCCGGAACCGACCCCCCCAAGGAGGTTCGATCAGGCCCGCGGGATCATTTCAATGTGAAAAAATGCATAAAAGACACAGAATTAATATTTGAATACGATGCAATTCATGAATTACCCGATAGGGGGCACACTGTTTTGATCAGAGTAGAAGACAACATTGTTTAAAAAGTCCTCTCTTTATAAATCTCATTTAATCTTTGCTAAGTGCATTACTATATTTTTCAATACTAATTACGTGTTCAAGTTTTGTGCCTTTGTACAATCAGTGGGATCAGTTGCAATGCATGTATGTGAATGGTAAAAGTAAATTGCACATTTTGTCTAAGGAAATCTAAGGTGTTTCATGAAATGTTTTGTAAAAGGAATGTTCACTAAATGTCAACATTTTCCTCACGTTCTTGTGCTCCTTTACACCAAAACAGAGGAAATACATGATAATTCGATTATTTATAGCAGAGTACGGTATCAATTGAATGGTCCGGCCCACTTGACATCTACCGAGGCCGTATGTGGCCCACAATGCGAAATGAGTTTGACACCCCTGCCTTAGACTGAGCCAGCAAAAGTGCCCAGCGGGTGCACTGTATACATACATAAAGGTATTGTAACATGTGTTGTGTGTGTATATTTGCCCCAGTTGCCAGGGGTGTTGGTAGAGATGGGCAGTAACCTGATGCAGGTGGATGACCAGATCCTTGCTCTGGCCCAGAGAGAGAAGAGAGCCTGCAGTTCCATAGTGGGCTCTCTGGAGTCTCTGGCCTGGCCTCAGCTGCACAGCCATGCTCAGGACTTTTCCATGGTAGGATTTCTCATCTGAACAGTTTTTTTGGGGGGGGGGGGATCTCATTGTAGCTTTCGTTTCGGATCAGAGTCTAACGTTGAGCCTATGTACAGGTTTCAAGGAACATCGTTATGGAAGCTCATCTGATTCGGCCAGCCCACTTCACTGGCATAACGTGCACTGCGTACGAGCGCCGTGAGCTCTCGACAGCCGCTGTGGGAATGGAAATGCCAGAGTTCACACATGAACAACAACTTCGTTTTCGCTGCAGCACAGGTTCCCGTAACACATCTCTGAGCAATTTTCCCCTCAAGGTGAGCTTCGGGCGTTATCCGCGCATCCGTATTTATTCCAACTTGTGCGTGTCAACGTCAACATCGCACGCTTGTTTTGTTTTCTTTTCTCTAGAATTCAGTAGCCGTGGCCTCTGTGACGCTCCCTGCGACGTTGTTTCCTTCTGATGCGCCTCCGGACTGCAAGCTGCAGTTTGTGGCCTTCCGAACTGGAAGCTTTTTCCCTCTGACTGGGAATTCAAGTAACAGTGCAGGACACTCCCGAAGGCGCAGTGTCAACACTCCGGTCATCTATGTGGGCCTGGGTGAGGAAGAATGAACTCTACCTCCGTGCCCCTAATTTCATCACCTTTTGAATAATCTTTCTTACCATTTTCTTTCCGTGAAGAAAACTCAAAACAATGAGGTTCTAATCATAATGCACTTTTCTCAAAGCGGAGGTCAACTCAGCAGGCCCACACACGGCATTCTGATTAATTTTGCGTTTGTGGGATAAGTGTTAATGCACTCGTCGTAAGCCATCTCCGGGGGCGGCCATTTTGTCTTCTGCGGACTGAAAATAACATCACAACTGCTCACCACGACCAATCACGGCTCTGGTTCGGAAAACAGGCCAGCCGTGGTTGGTCGTTGTGAGCAGTTGTGATGTCATTTTCAGTCGACAGAAGTGAAAAAATGTCCGCCCGCGGAAATGGCTAAAAACGAATGGATTAACACTTATTCCGCAAATGCAAAATGAATCAGAATGCCGCGTTTCAACTAGTGGGACTGCTGGGAACATATTCTTGAAAAAAAAAATATCTTTGGGTTGACTTCCGCTTTAACACACAGAAAAATTCCGTCACTTTTGCTCATGGTTAAATCCATGGACATGACTCAACCATTGGTTTTCCTTCCTTCCCGTGACGCAGATGGTTGCAATATGTGGAACCACTCAGAGCCCGTGTGGGTGTCACTCCGACACTTGTCCCCAGGGAGTGATGCTGTGGCGGCCCAGTGGAGTCCGAATACACTGAACAAACATGGAGGCTGGAGCCCAGAGGGTTGCCAGCTGGTCCACAGCGACAGCAGAACCTCCACAATGCGCTGCTCTCAGCTTAGCAACTATGCTGTGCTGCAGGTACGAATCATGACACACTTTGACCCTGCACAATGCTCACGAGACCATCTTGGGACTCTCCAGTATTTCTATTGGTTCACCAGGAGGTGCCAGACTTCCCCAACTCTTCACCCATCTCCGTGAGGGTGCTCCACCCTGTGGCGTATGCCTGTACTGCACTGCTGCTCCTTTGCCTCTTCACCATCATCATCACTCACATCCTACACCACAGGTACTCCGTATACATGCGGCAAATTATGTTTGGACACACTTGCTCGTGCAGTTGAATGGATTAAATAAGAAATTGCAATTGCATATGTTTTCTCTCCCCCCCGGCCCCCCTTATCAGTTCCATTCACATTTCACGAAAAAGCTGGCACACGTTGCTGAATACATGCTTCCACATCGCCATGACAACGGCCATCTACGTAGGGGGCATAAGTTTGACCAGCTACCCAATTGTTTGTCAAGCAGTAAGTGCTTTTCCAATTGAATTCTTATTAGGATGCTCTTATTAGGACTGCGCGGGCCTGACGTGTGCGCATTGTGCAACAGGTGGGCATCGCCCTGCACTACTCCTCACTGTCAACCCTGCTGTGGATCGGCGTCAGCGCCAGGGTCATCTATAAAGAAGCTATGTGGAGAATGCCGCTGCCACCAGAAGGGGATTCCTCTCTTCCGCCTACTCAGCGACCTATGCTCAGGTCAGAGCGAGAACTCACCTTCACCTCCTCTCGTTCCATAAGATTGTCGTTAGGTGTCAATACGGTTTATGTTCTCGACCGACGCAGATGTTCTCGTGCCCGACCGCCCGGACTGTGCAGCGTTAAAGGCGCCATTGTGCCCAACAACCAAAGTCCCTCTGTTTTTTTTTTGTTTTTTTTTTTTGGACGAAAGCTCGAAGGCTTTTTCTGTAAGACGCAATAAGGAAAAAAAAGGAGAAGTAGGGGAGACGAATGTATGACTCCAGCATAACAGGGCAGGGAGGGGTCGCGGCAAATCTGAATGGCGATTCAGCGGGTGCACTTTCCTCCCAAATAATCCCTTGTGCTTCTCCTCTCCTTGGCCTCGTCTTGCCCCCGTGAACCCGCCACAAAGATCACACGCAGTGCTGCTCCTCCGGAGCCTCTTTGTTGCCCACTCAGATATATTTCACCACTCCGCAATAAATTGCAGCCTTGCTGACCTCCGTCCGCTCGGAAAATAAAGGATCACACAGCTCTATTCATATTACAGCCGGCGACGTTTATGACACAGGCTTGCATACATTAAAAATGTCGCAGCCAAAGGTCAAACCCATGTGCTTTAACTCTCATTCAAGGTTCTATTTGATAGCCGGTGGAGTTCCTCTCATCATTTGTGGGATCACCGCAGCTGTCAATGTCAGCAACTATGGCGACAACAGCCCTTAGTGAGTACTAGACTTCTTCATCCTTGACTCGATTTTGTTGGGTTGAGCGGCAACGTGAGTGAGCCTCGCGTGATTGGTCACATTCACAATGATGTCCTTGTTGTGCAACGAGCCTTCACGGATTCTTCCCTGCCTCTCGCAGCTGCTGGCTGGTGTGGCGCCCCAGCCTGGGGGCTTTCTTTGTCCCAGCGGGCCTGGTGGTGTTGGTGACCTGGATCTACTTCCTGTGCACTGTGCTGTGCCTGAGGCACCGCGCGGCCAAAGAATGCGTGGGAACCACACCGTCTTCTCCCGTGAGCGAGGTTCAGCCCGCGTTGGCAGGAAGCATGGGCCTCCTGTCTACAGACTCAGTCGTGGCTCCTGCGAATTCCAACGAGGACCAGTACTCGCTGAAGACGCAGTTTTTCATTTTGGTGGCCACCCACTTCCTGTTTGTGGTGCTGTGGTGGTGCGGCGCCATGGCGGTGTTCCTGACTGGGCACGCTAGCTTGTGGTTTAGTTCCCTTTATGGGATGGTGGCCATAGCCCTGGGGGTGCTCCTGGTGGCGCACCACTGCTTCCGACGTGCGGATGTGCAGGCCTCGTGGCTGCCGTGCTGCCCGGGTCACAGCGGCGCCCATCCGGCCGCTAGCTACGCGCACACCTGCGCAACAGGAAGCGGCGCCCAAGCCTCTGAGCAGGGATCCCAACTCTACATCAACTGCCACCAAGCCGGTGACTCGCACAACTCTTCATCGACGCGGTCGTCATCCACGCCGAGTGGCGTCAGCAGTGTCGGACACGGGCCCTGCAAGCTCACCAACTTACTCCAGGTGGCGCAAGACACTCCGAGTAACACCTCTCGGGCCGCTGCTGCTGCTGCTGCTGCTGCTGCTGCTGCTTCTGCTGCTGCTGCTGCTGCTGGTATCAACACTGGCACCAGTACCGACAATGTCAGCAAGCCCTCAAACAATGTTTTTCCCAGCATGAACGCTTCAGTGCCAGTGCATCCTCAGAGAAGGAAAGTGAATAGCAGGACTAAACAAGGCAGTAGCCAGTACCACCATCGGGGCGACGGCAGAGGTCACTATCGTCTCAAAGCTTTAAGGACAGCAGGAGGCGGGGGCAGCCTCGGAGCTTTGGGTCCCACGGGCTCGGAGCACCTGGGCTCACCGCATGCGGTCCATAAACAAGGCGCCAGTGAGAATGGCAGCATCCATCACAGCCTTCCAGAAAGCCACACAGGCCCGCTGGCAAACGGAAAGCGCGCCGGTCAGTCGGTGGCCACCAGCCCCTCAGAAGGCAGCGACGGGGGGAGCAGCGGCGGCCGCAAGCCCTACCCTCTGCTCCCCTCGGTGGCCAGCAGGGCGGCCGTGAACGGCCCGCACAGACGATGCACCAGCAGGGACAATTTGAAACTGGCCGCCGCCGCTGCCGCAG